>NC_141626.1:10850703-11083203 GCF_047967505.1 Dipteris shenzhenensis
ATGCGGAAATAGAGAATGAGAGAAGCATATGCGGATCTCATTCTCTTTTTCCGCATAAGCTCTTTCTCTCTTTCCGCATAAGCTCTTTCTCTTTCTCTTTTGCGTGAGCATATGCGGAAATAGAGAATGAGAGAAGCTTATGCTTCTCTCCTCCTCTATTTTCGCATATGCGGAAACATGAGCATAAGCTCATGCTCACCCATGAGCATAAGCATAAGCTCATGCGGAAAAAGAGAAGGAGCTTATGCGGAAATAGAGAATGAGAGATGCTTCTCTCCTTCTCTTTTTCTGCATAAGCTCCTTCTCTTTTTCCGCATGAGCATAAGCATGCGGAAACTCATCCTTCTCATGCTTATGCTCATGCATGTGCATGAGCTTATGCTTAAGTTTCCGCATAAGCTCATGCACATGCGTGAGCTTATGCGGAAATAGAGAATGAGAGAAGCATAAGCTCATTCTCTATTTTTGCATACGCTCATTCTCTATTTCCCACTCTATTTCCCCCTTCTCTCATTTCCCCCTTCTCTCATTCTCTATTTTCCCTCATCTCTTTCCCTTTCTCTCATTCTCTATTTCCTCGTTCTCATTCTTTTCTTTCCTTTACATCTTCTTTCCCTCTTATCTTTCCCTCTTCTTTCCCTCTTTCCTTTCCCTCTTCTTTCCTTTCCCTCTTCTTTCTTCTTGCCTATGCCTATGCCTATGAGAATGCTCATGTTTGTTTATTTGTTTTCTGTTTTCGTGTTTGTGTCTATGTTAGACATGGGATCACGTCGCTCATCCGACGAGTACGGACAGCCTCGCAGGAGGAGAGCTCACGATCTATATGCTCCAGAGGACTTTGATTCCTCTCAGGCGACTACCCCGAGGACTACCCCTGGTCCGACTCCTCTCGGTCCTAGCACTGTGACTACCCCTGGTCCGACCCCTCTTCCACGTAGCACTGCCACTACCCCTCAGGGGACTCCTTTGCTAGCCGCGCATGGATTTGTTGGGACTCCCGACGAGTTTGTAGCGCAGATGAGCGATGAGGAGGCAGCGAGATTCTTCTCTCTGCTCTCTCAGAGGACCTCCGCAATTCCTTCCCCTACACCGACGGGTGGACGTACAGCCCAGCCATCCCCTCGCGCCCCTTCGACCGCGGGATCATCACCTGCGCATGCCTCCTGCAAGGGAAGGAAGAGTAGGATGGGCGGCTCATGTTGTGCTGACTCAGGAGATGTAGACGAGTCAGCACACTCACGCTCCTTTAGGTCTCCACTTGGTCCGGAGACACAGTATCAGTCAGGTCCCTTTCCCTCTCCTACTCCCACAGCTACTCCTCGATCCGGAAGCGGTCGCGCAGCTTCCACTCCTTCAGACTCTACTACCGTCAGTCCCCCTTACTCATCAGGGGATCTCTCCTATCAAATCACATCTGCCGGAGAGATAATAGAAGACAAAAAGGGCAAAGCAGTGATGGCCGCCATGAGGCGGTTGATGAGTCATCACTTCAAGAGCGGCATAAATATCGATTGGCGGTATCAAGATGGCCAAAAGAAGCAGGCGGTGATCGATGAGTTAAAACTCAGATTTCCTAATCCGCCAAATGTGGAGTTTAATAACAGTTATATGCTCGAGCGCATGGGTTTGGTCCTAAAGCATCGCAGATCAACCATGCGTACTTCCATTACAAAGGGGTTGTCTAAACCCAGCTGGGCAGACAAAGCTGATTGGAAGTTCTTGAAGAAGCAGAATAGGGACCATCCTGAAATGTTCGAGGGTCAGAGGAGGGCTGCGAAGAGACGGCTGGATGTCGTAGGTACTTCGCACTTTGGTGCAGGTGGACGGTATGCGTTCGAGGCAACCGTGGTAAGTTTACTTCTTTCCATTTAATGTATTGTTCTATTTGTTTTACTTACATATTACATGCACTTTAGCTAACTCTAACTCTCGTAAATTGGATCCACAGCAAGCTGCGATGGGTCGTCTTCCTACGGATGCAGAGACGCGGCGCGCATTTCGGATAGGAACCAAGCCGTGGTTCATTGAGCAAGAGGCAATGGGAGCGACAGTCGATTGGGCTAAGGTGGCTGCTCGCACGGTATAAGTTTACTCCTGCTTGTAATCTCACTTTAACACCTATTTCATTAATTTTGGACTTTTTGTGTTGTTTTTGGACGAAGCCCAAAAATCCTTCCCAAATGAAAACTTTACTTTATGAAAATATCCTTTCCAAATCAAAATTTTACTTTCTAAAAAGTTTCTTCCCAAATCAAAAGTTCACTTTGTGGCACTGTCATATTCACATAAAAATATTGTTTTTTCAATCTATACTTTTGCACCAACATGCAAGAATTTGAAATAATCCTATATTAGAAATTCTAGCTATATCTAAGTTATTTGTAAATTTAATTATTTTTAATATTTTTCCTTGACGTTTTTCCTTCCCAAATCAAAAGTTCACTTTGTGGCTCTATCATATTCACATACAAATATTGTTTTTTCAATCTATACTTTTACACCAACATGCAAGAATTTGAAATAATCCTATATTAGAAATTCTAGCTATATCTAAGTTATTTGTTATTTAATTATTTTAAATATTTTTCCTTGACGTTTTTCATTGACATGATAAATTTATAAATCCATGAAAGGAGACTAGAATATTTCATGAAAATAACATTGACACTCGGCAATATGCACAAAATTTAACAAAACTTTTAATAAATAGAAAGAAGACATGATGCCATAAGACCAAAGAGGGATAATAGCAATTGTAGCTTTATGTATATGATTACATTGAGAGACGTTGCTCTTAGCTACAGTCTTTATATCCAAAATGATATAGATTGAACATATGTTTACAATTTAAATTGTTGCTCTTAAAGAGCCTCAATTCGTGCCATCTGCATAATTTGACACCCCATTGTCTTATTGCTCAATGTCACGACAGTCCCTTGCCAGTTGCCATCTGCATAATTTGACCTAGGCTTGTCTTGCCAAGCCTTGCCCCTTGGGTGCATTGACTCCCCATTGTCTTATTGCTCAATGCGATAGTCCCTTGCCAGGTGCCATCTGCATTAACTCCCTGTTGTCTTGCCAAGCCTTGACCCTTGGGTGACATCCAGTGCAAAATACAGGTGCCATCTGCATTAACTCCCACAAGTTATCTTGCCAAGCCTTGCCCCTTGGGTGCATTGACTCCCCATTGTCTTATTGCTCAATGTGATAGTCCCTTGCCAGGTGCCATCTGCATTAACTCCCTATTGTCTTGGCAAGCCTTGACCCTTGGGTGTCATCCAGTGCATATTTTGACTCTCATTTGACATACGAGGTGATGACTCTGATTATAATTGTCTTGGATTGGCTCCTTGCCTAGTACCCAAATAAAATCCTTCTGAATCAATGGACTTCAATACAAAGCTTTAATCATGGACATTCTTCATTTGCGCTATCTCCTTCTACTTCCTCCATGGCGAGCATCCTTAAAAATTCGTGTATATGCAAAATAGTTTGCTGTGGTATTTTTATTTTTCCTTCTACCTCATATCCCATGTGCTTCTTTGATTTCTTTGCCCTTGAATGCCAAGACACTATGATTGTCTCTGTCGAAACTTGAGAGACTGCTTCATCATTTGGGACCCACTCCTTTATTATACAATTAGTATATAATGTGTTGTTGTCCATATTCTCCTTCCTGCCCTTTGGCTCATACCATACCGCTGTAAATGTTGTAGCTCTCCCTTGGTCATCTCTTTGCACATCAACTACTTTTGCAACCCAAAACTTCACATTCTCATATTCATCATCCGATGGCCGAACCACAACAAAACAATCAACCTCTATATCTACTTGTGGCATAAACTCTCTCTTCTTCGGTCCACAATATGGACGTGGGAGTAATGATACAAAATCATTTTCAAAGACTAGAGCTGGGCGCAAATCGTTATGAACATTTGGCCAAAACATATTGCATTCTTCCTTGACATCCTTTGAGCCTCGCATTCTCTCAAGGTCCTTTATTAAATTTCGTGTCTTGTTAATTACAGTGGTAGTGTGTTCTCTCCAAGCAGGCTTCGAATCAGGATATCTCTGGAGCATTTCCTCTTTGTATGTAATAAATGCTTTTAATCCATCTATTTCACAATTAGACCTCTCATTAAATTCTTGTATAGGAGCCCATGTTGGATACCTTTCCTTGCTGGGAATTGAAGTTAAGAGACTGTAAGGTTCTTCAGGTTCCCATTTTGTATCATGAGAATACTGTTGCCATTGCATTACGGGTTTTTCATCTTTTAAAAAAAAACGAAAGTAGTGTGGATTGGTATGACCTGTCAATGCATCACCACCCGTTTGTATGAAAGGTAGAATGAAGCTCTTCCAATCATACATTCTTTCGAGCCTCTCACATACTGTACTTTCCTTACGACCACCAACTTGCCTGCCACATCTTCTTACCAAGTCATCTATTGTCTCCACATCCTTGCATTTAAGCTCCCTTGAGACTGTGCTAAAAACCTGATCGATATCCTCATGTGTATGCCCAACATACAAAAATCCACATTCGACCTCATTGAAGATTCGATGAGCAACTAGCATGGAGCAGAAGGCAAACATAAGTACATTCTTATTTTCTCGCCAGCAATTATCAGCTTGTATTCTCAAAGTCGGTGGCAGGCGACCTTTTTCTGCATGTACATTGCGAATTGCCTTCATAATAGATGTTACAACTTGATTGCTATCATGTAGATGCAAGGAATCAATCCATATATCTGCAAAGAACTTAATTCCATGCACTAACACTCCACATAGATGTGTCTTTAGAAAGTGCTTTCCTTGTAATTTAGGTGGAGTGGCAACAAAACGAGGCAATGTTGTTGTATTCTGATCCATGCCATCTACAATAAGACACATGTAGTCATCAGGATGCGAAATAGCTTGCTCCTTCCAAAATGCATATTTTTGTCTGGAATGTCGAATAAGGTCATGATGAGATTTTCGGTTTTTTTTGTATAATTCCCTTTGATTTGGACATGTTGCACTCTCAATCGCTCGCTTTAAATCATCACAGACATTGCACTTTGACATTTTTTGCCTCCTTGGGATTTTAACATATCCAAAGTTCTTCTTCCAAAGAGTATACAAAGTATGAGAAGAAGCTACAGCATCCCCTCTTTGCCTTTGCTTTTCTGCAATAGAGTCAAATACTTCGAGCTTTGTCAAGCCCATTGGAAGGTGCATTTCAGTGATCGCGTCACCGTTAGGGAGTTTGGTAGATATATGGGGTTGAGGCAAAGCATTTTCATGTATGAAGTCTTGTAAAATTGCTGCTGCCCTGACAGTTGAGATTCTTGATTTGGACCTTCCTCTATTACCGTGAATGCTAAATTTGTTGCCGCCCTTTGCCTTGGTGACTAAATCCCAATATGTACCATGGGATAATCCAGTAATATTGCGATATGCCTTATTGCAAATCCTTTTTCCATTTACGAGAGGTTTTACCTTTTGTCTTGAACTTAGCCTTTTATTGCCATTCTGAAGAAAGCAAGAGAGGCTTGTGAGAAGGTATTCATTTCTTTCGCTTCCCCTTCTTTGCCACACGTGTCCTCTACATTCCCTGATGTCTGCAAGATCAATGAAGCGCATACATCTTCGCTTGCAACATAGATATCCCAATGCATTTAACATGTTCTCCTCCTTCATTACTCTCTTCCTCTTTGGTTGCTTTTGTGGATCTGCCTGGATTCTCTTTCTCTTCATGCATATGTATGACCGTTTTCGTTCCTCGTACACATTGTTATCTGTATTTATGCACTTCTTCTCCTCACATTTATTTGTAACCAAGCATCCATGATTGGTCGTTGCATCCTTGTTCATATCACAATCAAAGTTAAATACTGAATAATCCTCTGTTGATCTCATCCTCATTTTTAACATACTCTTAGGACCATTCAATGAATTCAATATTCTACGAGAGTATTGAGAACCTTGAAACTCTTCCACTCCTGAGAGAACATCACTCATTGGGACATCTTGCATGGCTTTCACAAATCCACAACCTTGATTGACACCAGGTTTGTTAATATGCATGAACTCATCCACACTTGACAAGACATCGCTATTGAAACCTTTGCCCTTCTCACTGTGCAAGAATTCATCCACCCCAGATAAGGCTTCGCTTCTAAAATCATTTTGTTTCTTGGAACCAATGAACTCATCCACTCCAGATAAGATGTCACTTCTATAATTGAGTATATTGAAATCATCCACATTTGAAGTGATAGAGCCTGGCACATGGGCACGCTTTTTAGGTCCTTTGATATTGTAGTATGCGTTGTCTTTATCATTGAAAACCACGTGCCTCTTTCTCATGTTTAAAAATTGCATGCTCCATCTCATATTCTTGCCTACCTCATAGTAGGGATCACATAAGGATGTTATGTTATCAACCATACCATCATCAGTGACTTTTAGAATCCTCATCTGCGCAAATGACCATTGCTCCACTTGTTCAAATCCCAATACTTCACCTTCTGCTACAATCTTATTTGCAAATGATCTCATTTGTAAAATGTCCCCTATAGTAAAATCCAAGGTGGTGCACTTTGTATTCTTGATAATGTCTGTTGCATAAGTCTCATCTTTGTCCCATGCTATAAATGATTTGTTGGATGTATTGTAGGGCATAACATCTCCAAGTGTTTCCATATCTCCACATTTATACTTTAGCTCAACATGTGCGCTAAGAATCTTTGATACAGTAACTGCTACCTTATCTTTGCCAAGTCTTCGAAAGTGGCAAAGAGAATTGGGATCACTATCATGGATTGTAGCAAATGCAACTACTTCTCTTTTGCTACATAAAATCACATCCATCCCTGGAACAAAATCTATAGCCATCTCCTTTGTGAGAGTCCTTCGCAAGCAAGCTGCAGTGGCAACAATTACATAAATATTAGTCTCTTTTTAATAATCTACTTATTTATTATCCTTTGCATGGTCAAGTACTCATCAGATGGACATGCCAAGTTATCCTTTGCATGGTCAATCAAGCATTAAATACTATTTTTGCTCTAGTGTCATGCACATCCGTAAAAAAACATGAGCCTACTAGGTACGTTATCCAATCAAACACTAATGGGATGCGGGTGCCACTTTGCATGTAAGTCAATTCCACCTAGTTGAGGTGTACAAAAAGTGTTGTGCCCATCGGATATGCTTTGCATGGTCCATCGAGCATTAAATACTATTTTTGCTCCTATCATGCACATCCATAAAAAAAACACGCTGCTAGGTGTGTTATCCGATCAAGTACTTATGCGATGGGAATGCCACTTTGCATGTAAGTCAATTCCACCTAGTTGAAGGTGTGTGCAAAGTATTGTGCCCATCCAATATGCTTTGCATTGTCGATCAAGCATAACACACTATTTCTGCCTTACTGTCATGCACAACCATATAAAAACACGGCCATAGGTGTGTTATTCAAATAAGTACTTATCAGATGGGGGCTCCACTTTGCACGCAAGTCCGTTTTAATTACATTGAGGTGCGTGCAAAGTATTGTCACCATCGGATATGATTTGCATGGTCGATCACGCATTATATACCATTTTTTCCCTAATGATATGCACATTCGCACAAAAACACGCCATTAGGTGTGTTATCTGACCAAGTACTTATCGGATGGGTGTGCCTCATTGAGAACATTTCAATACCACCTAGGTTGAGGCGTAAAAAAAGTTTTGTGCCCATTGGATATCCTTTGCATGGTCGATCGAGCATTAAATACCATTTTTGCCTTAGTGCCATGCACATTCGTCAAAAAACGCAGTCCTAGATGTGTTATTCAGACTAGTACTTATCGGATGGGGGCTCCAGTTTGCACGCAAGTCTGTTTCAACTAGTTTGAGGTGTGTGCAAAGTATTGTCACCATCAGATATGATTTGCATGGTCGATCACGCATTATACACCGTTTTTCCCTAGTGGTATGCACATCCGCAAAAAAACACGCCCTTAGGTATGTTATCTGACCAAGTACTTATCGGATGGGTGTACCTCTTTGACAACATTTTAATACCACCTAGGTTGAGGTATAAGAAAAGTATTATGCCCATCGGATATGCTTTGCATGGTCGATCGAGCATTAAATACCATTTTTGCCTTAGTGCCATGCACATTCGTAAAAAAACACGCTGCTAGGTGTGTTATCCGATCAAGAACTTATGCAATGGGAATGCCACTTTGCATGTGAGTCAATTACACCTAGTTGAAGATGTGTACAAATTATCGTGGCCATCCGATATGATTTGCATGGTTGATTGAGCATTAAATACCATTTTTGCCTTAGTGCCATGCACATCCGTAAAAAAACACGCTGCTAGGTGTGTTATCTGATCAAGCACTTATGCGATGGGCGTGCCACTTTGCATGTAAGTCAATTACACCTAGTTGAAGGTGTGTGCAAAGTATTGTGTTCATCGGATATGCTTTGTATTGTCGATCGAGCATAACACACCGTTTCTGCCTTAGTGTCATGCACAACCATATAAAAATACGGCCATAGGTGTGATATTCAAATAAGTACTTATCAGATGGGGGATCCACTTTGCACGCAAGTTCGTTTCAACTACATTGAGGTGCATGCAACGTATTGTCACCATCGAATATGATTTGCATGGTCGATCACGCATTATACACCATTTTTTTCCTAATGATATGCACATCCGCAAAAAAACACGCCATTAGGTGTGTTATTTGACCAAGTACTTATCGGATGGGTGTGCCTCATTGAGAACATTTCAATACCACCTAGGTTGAGGCGTACGAAAAGTTTTGTGCCCATCGGATATCCTTTGCATGGTCTATCGAGCATTAAATACTATTTTTACTCTAGTGTCATGCACATCCGTCAAAAAACACGTTTCTAGGTATGTTATAGGATCAAGCACTTATGGGATGGGCATGCCACTTTGCATGTAAGTCGATTCTAGCTAGTTGAAGGTGTGTGCAAAGTATCGTGCCCATCGGATATGCTTTGCATGGTCGATCGAGCATTAAATACCATTTTTGCCTTAGTGCCATGCACATCCGTAAAAAAACACGCTGCTAGGTGTGTTATCTGATCAAGCACTTATGCGATGGGCGTGCCACTTTGCATGTAAGTCAATTACACCTAGTTGAAGGTGTGTGCAAAGTATTGTATTCATCGAATATGCTTTGCATTGTCGATCAAGCATAACACACCGTTTTTGCCTTAGTGTCATGCACAACCATATAAAAACACGGCCATAGGTGTGTTATTCAAATAAGTACTTATCAGATGGGGGCTCCACTTTGCACGCAAGTCCGTTTTAACTACATTGAGGTGCGTGCAAAGTATTGTCACCATCGGATATGATTTGCATGGTCGATCACGCATTATACACCATTTTTTTCCTAATGATATGCACATCCGCAAAAATACACGCCATTAGGTGTGTTATCTGACCAAGTACTTATCGAATGGGTGTGCCTCATTGATAACATTTCAATACCACCTAGGTTAAGGCGTAAGAAACGTTTTGTGTCCATCGGATATGCTTTGCATGGTCGATCGAGCATTAAATACTATTTTTGCTCTAGTGTCATGCACATCCGTCAAAAAACACGTTGCTAGGTATGTAATCCAATGAAGCACTTATGGGATGCACGTGCCGCTTTGCATATAAGTCTATTCCACCTAGTTGAAGGTGTGTGCAAAGTATCGTGCCCATCGGATATGCTTTGCATGGTGGATCGAGCATTAAATACCATTTTTGCCTTAGTGCCATGCACATCCGTAAAAAAACACGCTACTAGGTGTGTTATCTGACCAATTACTTATCGGATGGGTGTGCCTCATTGCGAACATTTCAATACCACCTAGGTTGAGGCATACGAAAAGTTTTGTGCCCATCGGATATGCTTTGCATGGTCGATCGAGCATTAAATACTATTTTTGCTCTAGTGTCATGCACATCCGTCAAAAAACACGCTTCTAGGTATGTTATCCGATCAAGAACTTATGGGATGGGCGTGCCACTTTGCATGTAAGTCGATTCCACCTAGTTGAAGGTGTGTGCAAAGTATTGTGCCCATCGGATATGCTTTGCATTGTCGATCAAGCATAAAACACCGTTTTTACCTTAGTGTCATGCACATTCGTAAAAAAACGCAGTCCTAGATGTGTTATTCAAACTAGTACTTATCGGATAAGGGCTCCAATTTGCATGCAAGTCCGTTTCCACTAGGTTGAGGTGTAAAGTATTGTCACCATCGGATATGATTTGCATGGTTGATCACGCATTATACACTGTTTTTTCCCTAGTGGTATGCACATCCGCAAAAAAACACGCCCTTAGGTATGTTATCTGACCAAGTGCTTATCGGATGGGTGTGCCTCTTTGACAACATTTTAATACGACCTAAGTTGAAGTATAGGAAAAGTATTTTACCCATTGGATATGCTTTGCATGGTCGATCGAGCATTAAATACCATTTTTGCCTTAGTGCCATGCACATCCGTTAAAAAACACACTTCTACGTTTGTTATCTGATCAAGCACTTATGCGATGGGCGTGCCACTTTTCATGTAAGTCAATTCCACCTAGTTGAAGGTGTGTGCAAAGTATTGTGCCCATCGGATATGCTTTGCATGGTCGATCGACCATTAAATACTATTTTTGCTCTAGTCTCATGCACATCCGTAAAAAAAACACGCTGATAGGTATGTTATCCAATCAAGCACTTATGGGATGGGCGTGCCACTTTGCATATAAGTCAATTCCACCTAGTTAAAGGTATGTGCAAAGTATTGTGCCCATCGGATATGCTTTGCATGGTTGATCGAGCATTAAATACCATTTTTGCCTTAGTGCCATGCACATCCGTAAAAAAATACGCTGCTAGGTGTGTTATCTGATCAAGCACTTATGCGATGGGCGTGCCACTTTGCATGTAAGTTAATTCCACCTAGTTGAAGGTGTGTGCAAAGTATTGTGCCCATCGGATATGCTTTGCATTGTCGATCAAGCATAACACACTGTTTTTGCCTTAGTGTCATGCACAACCATATAAAAACACGACCATAGGTGTGTTATTCAAATAAATACTTATCAGATGAGGCCTCCACTTTGCACGCAAGTCCGTTTTAACTACGTTGAGGTGCGTGCAAAGTATTGTCACCATCGGATATGATTTACATGGTCGATCACGCATTATACACCGTTTTTTCCCTAGTGGCATGCACATTCGCAAAAAAACACGCCCTTAGGTATGTTATCTGACCAAGTACTTATCAGATGGGTGTGCCTCTTTGACAACATTTTAATACAACCTACGTTGAGGTATAGGTAAAGTATTATGCCCATCAGATATGCTTTGCATGGTCGATCGAGCATTAAATTCCATTTTTGCCTTAGTGCCATGCACATCCGTAAAAAAACACGCTACTAGGTGTGTTATCCGATCAAGCACTTATGCGATGGGAATGCCACTTTGCATGTAAGTCAATTCCACTTAGTTGAAGGTGTGTGCAAAGTATTGTGCCCATCGGATATGCTTTGCATGGTCGATCGAGCATTAAATTCCATTTTTGCCTTAGTGCCATGCACATCCGTAAAAAAACACGCTGCTAGGTGTGTTATCCGATCAACACTTATGCGATGGGAATGCCACTTTGCATGTAAGTCAATTCCACTTAGTTGAAGGTGTGTGCAAAGTATCGTGCCCATCGGATATGCTTTGCATGGTCGATCGAGCATTAAATTCAATTTTTGCCTTAGTGCCATGCACATCCGTAAAAAAACACGCTGCTAGGTGTGTTATCTGATCAAGCACTTATGCGATGGGAATGCCACTTTGCATGTACGTCAATTCCACTTAGTTGAAGGTGTGTGCAAAGTATCGTGCCAATGGGATATGCTTTGCATGGTCGATCGAGCATTAAATTCCATTTTTGCCTTAGTGCTATGCACATCCGTAAAAAAACACGCTGCTAGGTGTGTTATCTAATCAAGCACTTATGCGATGGGCGTGCCACTTTGCATGTAAGTCAATTCCACCTAGTTAAAGGTATGTGCAAAGTATTGTGCCCATCGGATATGCTTTGCATTGTCGATCGAGCATAACACACTGTTTTTGCCTTAGTGTCATGCACAACCATATAAAAACACGGCCATAGGTGTGTTATTCAAATAAATACTTATCAGATGGGGCCTCCACTTTGCACGCAAGTCCGTTTTAACTACGTTGAGGTAGGTGCAAAGTATTGTCACCATCGGATATGATTTGCATGGTCGATCACGCATTATACATCATTTTTTTCCTAATGACATGCACATTCACAAAAAAACACGCCATTAGGTGTGTTATCTGACCAAGTACTTATCGGATGGGTGTGCCTCATTGAGAACATTTCAATATCACCTAGGTTGAGGCGTACGAAAAGTTTTGTGCCCATCGGATATCCTTTGCATGGTCTATCGAGCATTAAATTCTATTTTTACTCTAGTGTCATGCACATCCGTCAAAAAACACGTTTCTAGGTATGTTATAGGATCAAGCACTTATGGGACGGGCATGCCATTTTGCATGTAAGTCGATTCTACCTAGTTGAAGGTGTGTGCAAAGTATTGTGCCCATCGGATATGATTTGCATTGTCGATCAAGCATAAAACGCCGTTTTTATCTTAGTGTCATGCACATTCGTAAAAAAACGCAGTCCTAGATGTGTTATTCAAACTAGTACTTATCGGATGGGGGCTCTAGTTTGCACGCAAGTCCGTTTCAACTAGTTTGAGGTGTGTGCAAAGTATTGTCACCTTCGGATATGATTTGCATGGTTGATCAAGCATAACACACCGTTTTTGCCTTAGTGTCATGCACAATCATATAAAAACACGGCCATAGGTGTGTTATTCAAATAAGTACTTATCAGATGGGGGCTCCACTTTGAACGCAAGTCCGTTTTAAGTACATTGAGGTGCGTGCAAAGTATTGTCACCATCGGATATGATTTGCATGGTCGATCACGCATTATACACCATTTTTTCCCTAGTGGTATGCACATCCGCCAAAAAACACGCCCTTGGGTATGTTATCTGACCAAGTACTTATCGGATGGATGTGCCTCTTTGACAACATTTTAATAACAATTAGGTTGAGGTATAGGAAAAGTATTATGCCCATCGGATATGCTTTGCATGGTCGATCGAGCATTAAATACCATTTTTGCCTTAGTGCCATGCACATCCGTAAAAAAACACGCTGCTAGGTGTGTTATCCGATCAAGCACTTATGTGATGGGAATGCCACTTTGCATGTAAGTCAATTCCACCTAGTTGAAGGTGTGTGCAAAGTATCGTGCCCATCGGATATGCTTTGCATGGTCGATCGAGCATTAAATTCCATTTTTGCCTTAGTGCCATGCACATTCGTAAAAAAACACACTGCTAGGTGTGTTATCTGATCAAGCACTTATGCGATGGGCGTGCCACTTTGCATGTAAGTCAATTACACCTAGTTGAAGGTGTGTGCAAAGTATCGTTCCCATCGGATATGCTTTGCATTGTCGATCAAGCATAACACACCGTTTTTGCCTTAGTGTCATGCACAACCATATAAAAACACGGCCATAGGTGTGTTATTCAAATAAATATTTATCATATGGGGGCTCCACTTTGCACGCAAGTCCGTTTTAACTACGTTGAGGTGTGTGCAAAGTATTGTCACCATCGGATATGATTTGCATGGTCGATCACGCATTATACATCATTTTTTTCCTAATGACATGCACATTCACAAAAAAACACGCCATTAGGTGTGTTATCTGACCAAGTACTTATCGGATGGGTATGCCTCATTGAGAACATTTCAATACCACCTAGGTTGAGGCGTACGAAAAGTTTTGTGCCCATCGGATATCCTTTGCATGGTCTATCGAGCATTAAATACTATTTTTACTCTAGTGTCATGCACATCCGTCAAAAAACAAGTTTCTAGGTATGTTATAGGATCAAGCACTTATGGGATGGGCATGCCACTTTGCATGTAAGTCGATTCTACCTAGTTGAAGGTGTGTGCAAAGTATTGTGCCCATCGGATATGCTTTGCATTGTCGATCAAGCATAAAACACCATTATTGCCTTAGTGTCATGCATAATCGTCAAAAAACACGATCGTAGGTGTATTTTTCGAACAAGTACTTATCGGATGGGGATGCCACTTTGCACACAAGTCAATACTGCCTAGGTTGAGGAACGTGTAAAGTCTTGTGTCCATTGGATATGCTTTGCATAGTCTGTCTCACATGATACACCATTTTGTTCCTAGTGTTATGCACAATCGTCATAAAATACATAGGAGGTGTGTTATCCGAACAAGTACTTATGAGATGGGTGCACCACTTTGTATGCAAGTCAATAAGACCTAGGTTGAGGAGTGTACAAAGTTTTATGCCCATTGGAGAAATGTAGATGCGATAATATTAGAAAATTCTCGGTATATGTATATGTGTGTGTGTGTGTGGCAAACAATTTTGGCACAAAGTAAACACCTAGTGCACAAATTATTTATGCCCATTGGAGAAATGTAGATGCGATAATATTAGAAAATTCTCGGTATATGTATATGTGTGTGTGTGTGGCAAACAATTTTGGCACAAAGTAAACACCTAGTGCACAAATTATGCACTTCATACCTTGAGTAAATAAGCTTGTTGATGAGGATAAATATACCCTTGAATAAAAGCACAGTTGTTGTATGACCACAATAGGATCGCTTTGACACCTGTGATTTTGCCCATATGTAAGTTTACAAATAGTATAAAAAATCATGTAATAATATATTAATAGTTTGCAAATGTGTATAGCAAGTGAGTAATGGGAAGTGGAAGTGGGAATGAGGAGGGAGGAGTGGAATAGGATAGGGAGTAATGGGAAGTGGAAGTGAAAGTGGGGAGGGAAGAATGGAATGGGAGAGGGGAAGGTAATAGGGGAGTAGGCTAATAAGGGAGTGAAATGAGTGAGGAAGTTAATAGGGGATGAAAAAGAGGAGGGTGAGATGGGGAAATATGGGATTTTGGAAAATGGGACGTGGTGGAAATGTGGGATGGGAGTGGTGGCAATGGGGAGGAAGAAGAAATGGATGGATGGGAGGAGGGCTAATGGATGAGGGATGGGGGTTCAATAGGAGAGGGGGAGTAATGGGAGCCAATGGGAGAGGAGATAAATGAAAAGCCAATAGGAGAGAGGGGAGGAATGGAAAGCCAATAGGAGAGGAGGAGGAAAACCTAATTTTTCTTATATATAGTCTTCCTTCATTCATTCTTTCTCCCCTCATTTCATTCAAGCAAGAAAGCAAGGACGATCAAGAGAGCAAGGAAGGAAGAGCAAGAAAGCAAGAAAGAGCAAACTTACAAACTGTTTCCAGGTACTTGCAAACTTTTTTTTCTAGTTTCTTTTTTAAAATTTCAAGAGAGAGAAATTAGAGAGAGAAAGGTTCATGGGAGGGGAGGGGAGGGGAGGGAGGAGGAAGGGAGGGGGGAGGAAGGGAGGGGAGGAAGAGGGTGGGACGGGAGGGAGGAGGAAGGGAGGGGAAGAAGGGGCGATGGGTGTGAGGGTGGGAGGGGAGGCTGAGAGGAGGAGGGGGGAGCGGCTGAGAGAGGGAGGGGGGGGCGCAGCTGAGAGGAGGGGGGAGGGGTTGCGAAAGGGGGGGGGCGGGTGAAGAGGGGGGGTTGGGTGAGAGGAGGGGAGGGGGGGCTGGCGGCCGTGGCCGCCAGCCAGGGTAAAGGGGGGGGGAGAGCGAAGAGAGAGGGAGGAGGGGGGGGGCTGGCGGCCGGGGCCGCCAGCCAGGGAGGGTCAAGGGGGGGGGGAGGGGTTGCGAAAGGGGGGGGCGGGTGAAGAGGGGGGGTTGGGTGAGAGTAGGGGAGGGGGGGCTGGCGGCCGCGGCCGCCAGCCAGGGTAAAGGGGGGGGGGAGAGCGAAGAGAGAGGGAGGAGGGGGGGGGCGGGTGAAGAGGGGGGGTTGGGTGAGAGTAGGGGAGGGGGGGCTGGCGGCCGCGGCCGCCAGCCAGGGTAAAGGGGGGGGGGAGAGCGAAGAGAGAGGGAGGAGGGGGGGGGCTGGCGGCCGCGGCCGCCAGCCAGGGAGGGTCAAGGGGGGGGGGGCGGGAGTGTGAGGGGGGGGGGGTGCGTGAGAGGAGGGGGGGGGGCTGGCGGCCGCCAGCCAGGGAGGGTCAAGGGGGGGGGGGGCGGGAGTGTGAGGGGGGGGGGGTGCGTGAGAGGAGGGAGGGGGGGCTGGCGGCCGCGGCCGCCAGCCAGGGAGGGTCAAGGGGGGGGGGGGCGGGAGTGTGAGGGGGGGGGGGTGCGTGAGAGGAGGGGGGGGGGCTGGCGGCCGCGGCCGCCAGCCTAGGGAGAGAGGAAGGAGAGGGGGGGGGGAGCTGGGTGAGAGGGGGGGGGGGCTGGCGGCCGCGGCCGCCAGCCAGGGAGCGTGAAGGGGGGGGCGTGGGTTGGGAAGGGGGAGGGGAGGGTGAAGAAAGAGGAGGGGGGGAGGGGTGGGTGAGAGGATGAGAGAGGGGGGAGGGGGCTGGCGGCCGCGGCCGCCAGCCCAGGGAGAGAGGAGAGGGGGGGGGGAGCTGGGTGAGAGGAGGGGGGAGAGAGGAGAGGAGGGGGGGGGCTGGCGGCCGCGGCCGCCAGCCAGGGAGGGTGAAGGGGGGGAGGGGTGGGGGGCGGGTGAGAGGAGGGGGGGGGGCTGGCGGCCGCGGCCGCCAGCCTAGGGAGAGAGGAAGGAGAAGGGGGGGGGGACTAGGTGAGAGGAGGGGGGGGGGCTGGCGGCCATGGCCGCCAGCCAGGGAGCGGGATGGGTGGGTTGGGAAGGGGGGGGAGGGTGAAGAGGGGAGGGGCTGGCGGCCGCGGCCGCCAGCCCAGGGAGAGAGGAGAGGGGGGGGGGCTGGGTGAGAGGAGGGGGGAGAGAGGAGAGGGGGGGGGGGCTGGCGGCCGCGGCCGCCAGCCAGGGAGGGTGAAGGGGGGGATGGGTGGGTTGCGAAGGGGGGGGGTGGGTGAGAGGGGGGGGGGGGCTGGCGGCCGTGGCCGCCAGCCCAGGGAGTGAGGAGAGGGGGGGGCTGGCGGCCAGTCCCAGGGAGGGCGGAGGGGGAGCTGGGTGAGAGGAGGGGGGGGTCGCCAAGGAAGGAGGGAGGGGGGGCCAAAGGGAGAGTGGGGAAGAGGGTGGAAAGGTTGGGGGGGTCGCCAAGGGGGGTGGGGAAAAGGGAGGAAGGTTAAAAGGGGGTACGGGGAAAAAGGGGTAGGGGAGGAAGAGGGGAGAGGGATTTTGGGGAAGGAGGGAGAGCGGAGGGAAGGGAGGAGTTTTGGCGGCGGAGGAAGGGGAGGGGAGGGAAGGAGGTTGGAGGAGAGGATTGGGTCGAGGGATGGATGGAGGGAAGGAGAGGAGAGAGAGGAGAGAGAGAGAAGGAGAGAGGAGAGGAGGATTTGACTTACTATCACGAGCAAGAACGAAAAATAAGATTTGATTTACGAGAAGAATGAAAAGGACGTACGAGAATGAAAAGGACTTACAAGAATCGAGAAGAATGTTGAAGAAAGTATCAAGAAGAATGTTGAACATAAATTTGAATTCAAAAGGAACGTATAAGAAGAAAGTATAAGAAGAATGTTGAACACAAATTTGAATTCAAATTTATAATGAATTCAAATTTCCCTCTCTTTTTTGAAAATTCAAATTTATGTGTAGGAGTGGACTAGTTTTAACTCTCTACTCGTTTCATTGAAGCAACCAAGAGCGGAAGAGAAAGGATAAGCCGAGCCTTACTTTTTTCACTTTTTCCAGGTACTTGCATTCTTTTTTATTCGTCTTGTAATTCTATTTCTTTACTTACAATTCTTTTCAATTAGTTTCTTGTTAAGGTTTTTGAGTTCTATTTCTTAAAATTCGTATTGTAATTCTTTTTCTTTACTTATAATTCTTTTTCAATTAGTTTATTCTTAAAGTTTTTGAGGAGGGTGGTCTTTTAGAAGGCATTACAATTCTTTTTAAATTAGTTTCTTATTTGAGTTTTTAAGTTATATTTTAATTAGTTTTTTATTTATATTCGAGTTTGTAAATTTGAGAAATGGGAGGGGAGAAGAGGGGCTCCTTAAGAGAGAGGAGATTCACACTTGAGTTTTTAAGTTATATTTTAATTAGTTTTTTATTTATATTCGAGTTTGTAAATTTGAGAAATGGGAGAATAGGGAGGGGAGAAGAGGGGCTCCTTAAGAGAGAGGAGATTCACACAGAGAAGAGGGGCTCCTTAAATGAGAGAGAAGAGTAGGGAGGGAAAGAAAGAGAGAGGAGAGAGGCGGAGAGAGATTAAGAGAGAGAAGAGTAGGGAGGGAAAGAAAGAGAGAGGAGAGAGGCGGAGAGAGATTAAGAGAGAGAAGCTAGGGAAAGAAAGAGAGAGGAGAGAGGCGGAGAGAGATTAAGAGAGAGAAGAGTAGGGAGGGAAAGAAAGAGAGAGGAGATGGGCGGAGAGAGATTAAGAGAGAGAAGCTGGTAAAGAGAGAGGAGAGAGGGGGAGAGAGATTAAGAGAGAGAAGCTGGCAAAGAGAGAGGAGAGAGGGGGAGAGAGATTAAGAGAGAGAAGGGGGTCTCTTGGGGGCCGTGGCTACTTGAGGGAGGGAGAGAGTAGGGAGAGAGAGGGAGAGAGAAAGAGAGAGAGGGAGAGAGAGAAAGAGAGAGAGGGAGAGAGAGAGAGAGTTTATGGGAATGAAACGTGGCGAGAGGAGAGAGGAAAAGAGAGAGAGAGAGAGAAGAGAAGAGGGAGACTTAGGGAGAGAGAGGGAGAGAGAGAGAGAGAGAGAGAGAGAGAGAGGGAGAGAGAGAGAGAGAGGAATAAAACTTCTGTGCTAGAGGGAGAGAGAGGGAGAGAGAGAATAAGTGGGATGAGGATAGAGAGAAAAATACTTAAGAGTTGTCAAAGAGAGAGAGAGAGAGATTAAGAGAGAGAATGAGATCAAGGTCGATCCACTGCAGTTATGCTAGAAGCTCTTGCTAGCAAGCCACGACGTGAAATGCAAAAGGCTAGTACTGCAAGAGCCACGGTTCCAAGCAGTAAGAAAAGACATCGTCCCACTGTAGAGAAAGATAATGTGGATGAAAAACGGTCAAAAAAAGAGAAAGATGAAGAAGACTCAGAATCCGAGGCTGAAGATGATCAAGATGAACTCACATCAATTAAAAATCTTAATCTGCGTCTTAATGAAGCAGTTACAGATGATGATGTGGGATATATCTGGGGTCAAAGGACGTGGTTTGTGAATGCCAAAGATGTGGAAGCTGCAGCTCTGTTTACTAATAGCCGAAGCCTTGATATATCTTATGCAATGCAAATATACGAGGCTTTGAGAGATGGCAAGAAACCTGTGGCAAGTAATGTGGTCTTGCGCCCAATAATGTTTTGTCCAACCAAAAATAGTTTTCTGGATCAAATAACATTTACAGGGCCTACACATTTCGAGGAGATCTTCAGTCAATTCTTTAAAAACACTCTAAAAAATATTCCACATGAACGAGGTGAAGAGGCACAAGGAGAGAATATGCTAAAGGAAGTCAAGAAGGAATTTCTCCTTCATTGCAGATTCCAGCCCATTGATGGTCAACATTGGGCTTATGCTTGTAATCAGATCGCAAGGGAAGCAAAGGAGGGCAAAAGACTCACTCCAGAACAATTTGTAAAGATAAGCTCATTCCATTATTATCCTGCAACGATCTGTATATTCAAGCATGAGATTAAGTATTTGATTGAGTCCGAAAGACTTAATCATTATGTTCATGGAAAGCGTAAGATATCCTCAACATCAGAGGTCTTACAGAAGGCAAGGGTGATATGGACAACATTTGGTTCCCCAAATCCTGATTTGAAGCGAAAGGTCACAAAAGCAGACGCCGACACACTCACAAACTTTTATACTTCTTTGAGTGCAGTTGTGCCCAGGGGAACCCAAGAGCGGGAAGAAAGTATGACAAGCCTCAAGGTGGTGAGGGACAGATATGCCGACTATACTTCTATCATCTTTCGTCCTGTTGAAGTGTTCAATGAGATGCTTGAAACGTGCATTGCTTGTGAGCGTGGACAGCTGACCTATGAAGCTCCTTTGTTTATCTCCGGCAAGTCAAAGGTAATGGATAAGAAGGAGTTGACGGCAAGGATGTGGAGGCCTGTAAAGTACTTACCTGATAAGTATGCATCCATGGCAGCACAAAGAATTTTAAAGAAAGAATGGTTTTTTGGAAAAAAAGACAAAGACCACTGCATGGAAGAATGCATCAATGTACAGGTGAGGCGTGATGCAGTGCATAGTGCCATCAAGTATTTGCTGTCAGAGAAACAAATTCCACTTACTCATTGCAACATTGACTATAATGTGGTGAAGCATATAGCTTCTTTGTCAACACCCAAGGTAAAGCTATGGGCCAACAGGTGGATTAAAAAGGATGAAGATGGGTCGGAAATAGTAACCTCTTATATGAGAAAAGAGATCCCACAACAGGTGGTTGCATATGTGGAAAGATTAATCAGCGAGATAAGAATGCCAACAGATATGCACCAAAACTTTCAATTCAATGTAGAGGTTACGGCAGAATCTGGAAAGCTTGTCAACTTCAGGGGAGTCTCAGAAGATGACTTCTTTAAGAATGAGTCAGCATGGGATAAGCCACAACTATTCTTTATCAATGAAGTTTCTAGCGATGATATCCATAACTTCATTGATAGAATAGTATATACCACCATTAGCAAAGTGGCGATTTGTAACATTGTCATATTTGTTGATAAAAAAGACAAAGAAGCCATGCAGGTTACTCTAGAGCGAGCATATTCATCAGATTTGAAGATCTATAGTGGTGTTTATGCAGCAAAGAGAGGCAAGAGAGAATGTGGCATAGCGATTCAAACTCTTGAATCATTCTTTCTATGTATGCGGAGTCCCAACCCTGATCACTCTTTACAAAAGAACATAAGAGGGAATTCAAATAATTTGAGATTGATGCTAGAAGAGCAAGATATTCCCAGGTCCATACATTATCAAAAAAACAACTACGGAAGTCCTGCAAAAAGTGGGAGTCTCTTGCTTACCATGATGGAGAATTTGCTGCCGGCAGGTTGGGAGGTCACCTTGTGCAGGATGGGATATTTATTTGAGGATCTCCTAAGAAAAGGCAACTCCACCAATATTATTGAAAATAAGCATTTCATGGCCTATTTCCAGCTTCAAGCAGATCTAACCACAGGCTATGAAAAAGAGATAGACCACAAGGACACCGATGACATGGATGATTACCTTGAAGATCATAATGTCCCAGTTGTTAATGATGAAAAGATGGACTTACATGACCCATTCACAGAGAGGTTGGTGGATGAAGACAAATATGATGATGCCCTCTTTGATAATTATGGCTCGCAGGGTTATGAAAAAAGGCCACTACGACAATACTTAGCGGTATGAACTCTCTATTTCTCAACTAAATACAATTTTTTAAATAAGATTTAAATTTAAAGATAATGACTCTAATCTCTCATATTTATTTACAGGCAATAGAGGGAGAAGAAATAGATGAAGTCAATACGGAGGCACTCCCTTCCACTTCAACAATGCAACCACCTCTAAATTTGATTGAAAAATCAAATTTAGCTGCATTAGATAAAATGGAGAGCTCATTTCAAGTTAAGATCGTTTTGAAACGAGAACCTCAGTATATTAGCTTTGGTAGAGAGGAGGTTTCAATCCTCTCCAATTCTTTAAAAGAGGTTAATGACAATGTTATCTTGGCCATTCTCAGGTAATGTTTATTTATTTATTGCTACTTCAATAAGCTAACATTTGTTTATTTATTCACAGTTCAGTTATATATCAGTTTCCTAGTGCAGAATGCAAATCAATTCTATGAGCTAATGTTTGTTTATTTCTTGGTGCAGTGTAGTTATTTCTCAACTTCCTAGTACAGTGCAGCATCGTGTCTACATGCTCGATGCTCTCCTTTCTTCTATTCTTAGCTCTCCTCAAAAGACTATAGAAGATGTCTGTACCTGGTTAAGCCCTTTGAATTTAGATGGGGTGCGAGTCATCTTAATGCCTTATCATGAGGCGTAAGTATCAACTCTAACCTTATTTTTACTATTTCTTTGGCAAGTTTGTGTAAAACAATAATCATTTTTATTCTGGTTGTGTAGCTCACATTGGAGTCTGATCTTCTGGGACCTTGAACTCAACCATTTATGGTTTGTGAATTCAATAGAAGGCTATCATGCCAACTCCCCAAGGTAATTATTCTCTTAATATTTTTGATACTTTCTTATTTTGTATCTTATGATCATGACATATTAATATATTTCATATGTCATGCTGGACAGTGCTGCATATCGGCTAGTATCTGCTGTCAGAACAACCACGGAGCAACAAGATCAAGTAGAATTCAAAAGACGTCTGCCAGTGGAGCAAAAAGATGGACACAGTTGTGGGTGGAGAGTCGCCTACAACTGCATGTTGTTTCTTAGAGAGATTTTTGATCTGGAGTTACCAGTCAAAATGGAATCATATACAGAAGCTGATCTGCTAGCATTTCGGGCTGAGAGTATTCAGCATCTAATTACTACCATTGGGAAACAACATGAAAATATGACTACATTGCAGCATGTATAAAACCTTATCTTTATACTTGTATACTTGTTCCAGCCTTTAAGTGGGATGTATAAATCTCATAACTTTTTTATATTTTCCTCCAAAAGGAGAAGAGAATGAGTTTAATGAAAGCATACTATCTTTATACTTTTATAATTATTTAAACCATTAATTTTATTTGGGATGTATAAATCTCATAACTTGTCTAATGAAAGCATGCTATCTTTATACTTCTATGATTATTTAAACCATTATTTTTATTTGGGATGTGTAAATCTCATAACTTTTTAAATTTTTCATCCAAGAGAAGGAGAGACTCACTCTAATGAAAGCGTGTACGAAACCTTTTTAAATTTTTGCTCCAAGCAGAGGAGAGACTTACACTAATGAAAGCATATATGAAACCTTATCTGCTTGTTTAAGCCTTTATTTGGGATGTGTACATCGCATAACTTTTTTATATTTTTATGGCAGAAGGAGGATATGGAGGACATAGCAAGTGAAGAAGAATACGATGTAGACTACTCCCTCAATCAGATGAGTCATAAAAATATGAATCTATTGGAGCAGATTGGAAGTTCATTCACTGCTATGTTGTTAATTCGACAACAACCTCATTTTTTTGAATTTGGTGAAGAAGAGATTTCAATCCTCTTGAATCCTAAGAATGAGGTTAATGTCAAAGTCATTACAACCATCCTCAGGTTTGATGCAGCCTTTTCCTTGGCTTTATACTTTGCTTATTTTGATTAAACCCAAGAAGCTAATACTTTTTTTTTAAATATAGCAATGTTATAGCAAACTTTCCGCAAAATATACAAAGCGTTTCATATATGCTCGATCCTCGTATTTCGGAAGTGCTTATCAACAAAGAAGAAACCATAGAGAATGTTTGCAAGTGGTTGAAGCACATTCCTATGAATGACGCACGAGTTATTTTTACAGCATATTATGAGAAGTAAGCATCAAACCCTACTTGTTTTTCCTATTGCATTTGCTAGAATTGTCTCAAACACAGTAATTATTCTTTATTGATAATGCAGCTCACATTGGAGTCTGGTAGTCGTGGACATCCTTGCGAAGAAGTGCTTCTTTGCAAACTCAATAACATCCGTCCATGGCAATGTGTTAGAGTAAGTATAGACTACACTTGTTGTCACTTCTTGACATGTAGATTGATATGCAATGCACATATTCACTGTTGTTATATGTTTTGATATGCAGATCAGCTCGAAAATTAGTAGATGCTATCGACATAGTAATGCGGCAATGTGACTTGGCACAACAAATAGAGTATATAACATGTCAGGTATCACATCAAGATAATAGCCACATCTATAATTGTGGATGGAGGGTGGGCTACAATTGCTTTTTGGTACTTGGTCAAATTTTTGAGATGCAAAGTGACACCACACTATCAACATATACGGATTTGCATCTCTATGCATTTATAACATGTACCATTCGAGCAATCATTGATTGCGAAATGAATGCCATCAAAGAGTCAAAGAGGATAGATGACCTCAACTCTACAAACATGGCCTCATTAAAAGAATTGGGAAGCTCTTTTAATGTTAGGGTTATGATTCAACATAGACCTCAGTATCTTGAATTTGGGGGAGAAGAGATTTCAATTCTCTCTAGAGCTTCAAATGAGGTCAATAACAACGTTATGATGGCCATTCTCAGGTTCGATACAAACTTTTTCTCTACTTGATAATTCAATATTTTGATTTAATCTAATAAGCTAATAAGCTAATATTCATTTATTTTGATTAAATCTAATAAGCTAATATTCATTTATTTGTTGGTGCAGTATAGTTATCTCACGATTTGGTAGAGTCGTACAAAATCGTGCGTATATGTTGGATTCCCTCCTTTCTCCTATACTTAGCGATAGCAGAAAGACAATAGCCGATGTTTGTAAATTATTACAGCCTTTACATTTACATGGCGTGCGAGTCCTATTTATGGCATATCATGAGATGTAAGTATCATGGCAACCTTTATTTTCATCTTGTACTGGCAACATTGTGTTAAATAATAATGGTTCTTAATTATTCGTGTAGGGAACATTGGAGTCTGGTGGTTTGGAACCTTGAAGACAACTATTGTTGGTTTGTTAACTCCATTGCAGGCTTTCATGGCTCAGTGCAAACGTAAGTATTCTATTAATCTGTTGTTACTTCTATATTATGTACCTTATGTGATAGATACACTAAGTTTTTTTAATATGTCACGATGAGCAGGTCGATTGAGAAGTTGGTATCTGCTATCAAAGAAACAGGACAGTACAAAGACTCGGTAGACTTCCAAAAGCGTTTAGTAGTAGAGCAGGAAGATGGGCATAGTTGTGGGTGGAGAGTTGCCTACAACTGCATGTTGATTTTCAAAGAAATTTTCTCACTTATGCCACAGAACTCATCGGAAGACTCTTTGGAGCTCAAATATTCAGAGGAGGATATACAATTGTTTAGGGCTGAAATCATTCGAGACCTAATTGCTACCATTAGAATACAACGTGCAACTGAAGCAATACCAGAGCTTCCCTTTAAGGAAGAGGAGACTGAGTCTACTATGAAAGCACTGCATACTACAGAAGAAGTAGAGACCCAATGTACACCTACAGCACCACAGCCTCCACTGGAAGCATCAGAAGAGTTGCCACCGCCTCCGCTTGCATTTAAGGAAGAGGATACTGAGTCTACTCCGAAAGCACTACATACTACAAAAGAAGTAGAGACCGAGTGTACATCTACAGTACCACAGCCTCCATTGGAAGCGTCCGAAGAGTTGCCAGAGTCTCCACTAGAAGCATCACAAGAGTTGTGATGCATGTATGATGTTGTGTTTGTAGTTTTTGTTGATTATACACCAATTTGTGACTTATTACTTAAGTGGCATAATCATGATATTTATATAATTTCTTTATGCAGACAATTTTATGATATGAATGTGTGATGATGTGATTATTTGGAAATAAATCCTTGTGTGATGGGAATTCTGATATGAATATTTGATGATGTAATATTTGTAATATATTTATTTCATGCACACAATTTTATGATATGAATGTGTGATGATGTGATTATTTGAAAATAAATCCTTGTGTGATGAGAATTTTGATATGAATATGTGATGATGTAATATTTGTAATATATTTCTTCATGCACACAATTTTATGATATGAATGTGTGATGATGTGATTATTTGGAAATAAATCCTTGTGTAATGAGAATTTTATTCAGTTGGACAGTCTCCACTCACTTAAAGTAGAGCATTCGCAATGCTTCTCTCACTTTATTCCAACCCTTATCCTTATCATCTCCACTCACTTAAAGTAGAGCATTCAATCTCCACTCGCTTTATTCCAACCCTTATCATAGTGAACACATCGTGCCACTCACTTTATTCCAACCCTTATCCTTATCGTAGTGAACACATCGTGCCTTAGTGCACTTGTATTCTTCCATCCTAGTCTTTCCACAAACACTCTCTTATTTCTTACATCCTAGTCCTTCTGAGTAACTTGTATTCTTCAATCCTAGTCCTTCCGCAAACACTCTCAGAGTCTTCTTTCATCCATCCTGATAACCAAGTATCCTTCTGAGTAACTTGTATTCTTCTATCCTAGTCCTTCCGCAAACACTCTCAGAGTCTTCTTTCATCCATCCTAGTGCTTCTCACATTAACTTGTATTCTTCTTGTATTCTTCTATCCTAGTCCTTCCGCAAACACTCTCAGAGTCTTCTTTCATCCATCCTGATAACCAAGTATTCTTCTATCACAGTTCTTTTGCAGACACTCTCTTCTTTCTTGCATCCTAGTGCTTCTCATTAACTTGTATTCTTCTATCCTAGTCCTTCCGCAAACACTCTCAGAGTCTTCTTTCATCCATCTTGATAACCAAGTAATCTTCTATCCTAGTTCTTCCTCCGCAGACACTCTCTTCTTTCTTGCATCGTAGTCCATCTCCCTTTCTTTATCATCTCCCCACCCATGGATGTCCTTGGCATTGTCGAAGACGTGGAGTTCGGAATTAACAATCTCAAAGAATGGATTGCTGACCAAGGAGCACAGAGAGAGGCCAGAATTCGACAAGGTTCTCCTTTGACACACATGGAGAGAGAGGAATTTGCTGCACAAAGGCACGCAGAGAGGGAGGAGTCTCTCAAGATAGCAGACAGTGAAAGACTTCTAAGACGTATGATAAAAGCACGACAAGATCTATTAGATTTCTTAAGTAACCTGCGTTATCGTAGCTCTCGTCATGGGCGATTTGATGCGGATGCTGAGAGAACAATAAGAGCCTCTCAGAGAAATTATAAAGAAACAATTTGTGATTGCTTAAACTTCTTCTTCTCATGTAATTATGTTGAGGATACAGCTGTGGAGGCAGTGAAGGATTGGGTTGTTGAGAAGATAAGAGAGACCAATGATGAGATCTTCTAGACTTAGATAAGAGAGACTGTATTAAGGTGTTTTTTGACACCATATGGCTTTGTATTAAGGTGTTTTTTGACACCATATGGCCTTGTATTAAGGTGTTTTTTGACACCATATGGCTTTGAGTAATATGAATCTCTACTTCTTGTACAAATGTGATGTTAAGATGATGTTAAGAGAGACTGTATTAAGGTGTTTTTTGGCACCATATGGCTTTGAGTAATATGATCTACTTCTTTACAAATGTGATGTGCTCTTTTTGAAATGTACCATTTTTTCTAATTTGATTTTTTAAAATCTTACTTTTTTGTCTCTTTTAACAATGTGATGTACTCTATTTTTAACATCTCACGTCATTTTTTCTAATTTGATTTTTTTAAATCTTCCTTTTTGACTCAATGTTTTGTTTTATAAGAGCCTCTTTTTTTGAAATGTTTTATCCAGAATTATCTCACAAAATGAATTTGGACAGTGCAAGAGTCCAAAATTAATGAAATAGGTGTTCTTTTTAATTTAAGTTCCAATCTAATTTTCGATTTATTTGGTTCAGTCTCAGGGTCAAAGCTCAAGCGTCCCATCATCAGAGACGAGCGATCAACAGGGGCAAGGATCGGACGCAGGTGCCGATGACGAAGGAGAAGACGCAGGTGTCGGGGACGAGGGAGAAGATGCAGGTGCCGAGGACCAGGGAACAGCCCAACAAGACGATTCGGATTCGGATTCGGATTAGTAGTGGTAGTAGCATTTTTCATATCCGCTCGTTAGAGCCATTTTGTATCGCCCTTTCACAGGGTAATTTTGTTTCAAACACAGTTGTATATGTATATGCATTTCTTCCTCATCGTTCACAAGAACAATTTTGTATCACCCTGCAAGCAAGGGAAATTTTGTTATAAAAAACTTTCTTTTGTAATTACAAAAAAAAAAAAATGGTTAGTGGGGCTAAACAGGGCTTCCTTTTGGCCCTGTTTAGCCCCACTAACCATTTTTTTTACCTTCTGTTAATCGTCGCTATATAGCGACGTTTACCAGTGTCGCTATATAGCGACGATTAACAGAGTCGCTATATAGCGACGTTTATATCGTCGCTATATAGCGACGTTTACATCGTCGCTATATAGCGACGATTAACAGCGTCGCTATATAGCGACGGTTTATAGCGACGCTCCTTTTCCGACGATTTTAACGACTTTTATAGCGACCTTTGCGCCCGTGAAAAAAAAAAATTTTAATGTAAAAAGCGTCGGTATTTCCGTCGGAAAATGGCCTATGCCTTGTAGTGTTCGGCTGTAAACAGGTTTTCTCGAAAAGCGTGCGTGTGCTTTTCACCTTCTTTTAGCGTGCGCTTTTGATAGCAAATGCGTACGGAATCTCGACGTCTCTTTTTTTTTTTTTTTCAGGGCATGAAAACAACCCTGTTCGAAGCATCACCACGCTTGCCTCATAGATCCAATGGACAAGCTCAATAGCTCATCTCGAAGATCGGACCCTCTTCTCTCCCTTTGCATTTGACCCTTCATGGCTAACTCTTCCATCTTGACCTCCGTCTAATGCCTACAACTTTTGACATGGAAATCTAGATGCACTTTTAGCTCAAAACCACTTTGTTAGCAACTTCTGACTTCCATACAGGCATGCAAACGAGTGAACCACAAATTTTTCACTTGGACAAAGTTTTTCTACTCAACAAGATCTAAAACTCTCTCATACAACGTTTCTTCAAATTATTTCTTTAACAAACTCAAAATCAAGCTGCAAAATCTAGCTGACACCATAATGGACAAAAACCAAAATTTTTTGACCAACACCAAACTTTCCCAAAACCTTCAAAACATCAAAACCATCCTTTTTGAACACTATCTGTGATATATATTCCAAAATATTTCATATAAAAATTGGAGCGTCACAATTAACCATATGATATATTATTTCTCAAACCACCGTGCTGGTTTTTTATGATCACATGAGATAGCTTTTGTATGACCCAAACCAGCCTACAAATTAAACTAAACTAAGAAACTAACTACTAGGAAACACGACAATTTCACCCACCAGGTTGTCATGAATTAGACAATAATAATATATTGCTATTTATTTCTATTGTTCTAAAATATATTTCTATTTATTTCTATTCAACCATGTTGGTTTAGGACAATCACATAACGCCTATTTGACTTAAGCCATCTCAGTGATATATTGCATGATTTTCCAAACACTAGGATGGATTAGGACAATCACATTAAGTCCAAGGTAGCCTAATTAATGGGGGTACATTACCTGAAGCAACCTCAAACTCAAACTTAACTAATGTAGCTACTAGGAAACACAACACTTTCAACCACTGGGCTAGTCTCATCAATTACACAATAATAATATATTATTGTTTATTTTTTTTTGTGAACTATTCTACTGTTAATTTCTTTTCAACCATGATGGTTTACGACAATCACATAACTAGTGTTTGAACTTGAGGGGTTCACCTCATAAAATTCTAGTGTACCACATGCATTCAAAAGGAGGGGTATTTTAATTTAACTTTTTATAAAATTTTAACAGATTTACAATAACAAGAGGGGTTTTAAATTCAACTTTAGAAAAAGTTCACTTAGTTCATAAGTAAAGAGGATTTTTTTATTGGGGGGAAAATTTAAGTTGAGGGGTTTTTTAAATACCCCTTGAATGCACGTGATACATATGGTTTCTAAGTAGTGCACCCCTCGAGTGTTTGAACTGAATCAACACAATGATATATTGCATGATGTCCCAACCACCGGGCTAATTTAGGACCATCACATTAAGTCCAAGCCAGGTGCATTTAGAAAGTAAGCAATTAACCACTAGGCTACTTTAGGCAACCACTTACCTACATTGTTTCAAGCACGTGTGTGATGTGCTCGGCCCACTTATTTCATCCCATCCACGTTTTACAGATGTCATTCTTATTTGGAGAGACTCTCATATTCTCGTGCCCGAACATTGTCACTCTATCAATGACTTCTACCCTTAGGTTGTCTCTTCATTTCTTGCATCTTGTTGAATCCCATATAATTTTCGTATTGGGTCATTGTTTGCTTGGGTGTAGCCATTTTTTGTGAGGTTTAGAGACTTTTATGTATATATGTATCTTGCATGACTCATAACTTATGCATTGCTCAATGGAATTCTGCAAACTTTGTCTTCAAATTATAGTACACATTCTAAAATTGACCATGAGATCAAAAAAATATGGAATAAGTATTTGGAACTAGACCATTAAATCATTACAAGTACTATATTGCATGTGAATCATGCATCCTGAAGACTATAGGATATATCAATTTATTCAAATACATCAAAATTTTGTTCTATACATACATGCAACCAAGTAATCATTCAAAAGTACACTACAAAATCTTCTACTCAACCCAAGGAAACACCTAAATGAGAACATTAAGCATGGGTTAATACGCCTCTAATGTTGTCCTAAAGTGATGCATACCCATTTGAGGGCATGCTCCATAACTCTTTTTGATTCGTTGAAAACCAAAACAGATTGAAAATTTGGAATCCAAACTAATGGAGCTACTACATGGTGGTCTTAAAACATTAATAGTTTCTGGTATTGGTATCTAGATTCACCCTAAAATGAAAGAAGTTGAAAAAGTGTAATTTGTGCATGTGCAAATATCTTTTAATAAATCCAACACTATTTATAATTTTAAATTGTTTCTTTTTCCATGCACTTGCTTGCTATATGTCTCATAAGCATGCCAAATGTCATTGCATTTCATAATACATAGCATCAAACCTAATAGCATGCCCTTTGGCCTATTTCTGTTTGGAAGCATCTTAGGCCACATTGCACTTGTTTGGGATATCCAATTCTACTCTCGTGTATCGCCGGAGGGGGGTAAACCGATGGCTGAAAATTTTTGCTACTCCCATGAATTTCAAATTTTCACACCTCCCACCCATCAAATCTTGGAAGATTAAGTACTTGCAGCTTGCCCCCACCTTGCAAATGCCCCGCAACCCACATGCACCTCGACGTGATCTTGCGTAGACTTTGGTTTGCCATTGTCTTCTATTCTTTGCTTGCTTCACTAGCTAGGTTCTCTGGGTCGATTTTGAATCGATCATGGCCATGGCAAAAATTGCAATATGAAACTCACCATGGCTTGCAAGAGAAGCAGACAAAGGCTATGCAAAAGTAAAGATGAAAAGCCAGGTCAAGGCACAAGGAATAGAGTGCAGGTCGAGGAAAGCACTAGCACGGTATCGAAACGGCAACGGAAGACACTTTTGCAACATCTGTGAAGGGAGAAACAATATGAAGAAATAAGACTCCTTACAGGGTAGTAGCAAGAAGCGGTTGTAGATGCACACATTCGATCATTGCCATCAAAGTGAGGAACACAAGCTACAATGTCACAATTGTTGGGAGCATTCGAGGTAGCAACATCAGGCCAATCAGGTGATTACAAGTCTTGAGTCTTCACAAGCTTTAGCTTGCACCCTAAAGATCATAGAGTAACAACCCTACCAACACCTCGGGAGATGCACGCCCAAGAGGCGATGCTCTCTAGCTTGAGAAATGGCCTACAAAAAGTGAAAGGGGTGCACAACTTAGATCAACTAGCTGCAAAGAGGCCTCAAAGAGGGAGACATTAGCTAAGTTGGTGTCTCTAGAAACAAATGAGAAATGGCTTGGGCACACAATGTCAAAGATGTTGTCAATCAGAAGGACCAACGCGGCTTTAATAGTTGAATAGAGAGCAGAATCAATGCACGATCATCCTGATCCAAGAAGTCTATGGGCTTCAATAGAATGCAAGAAAAGGAGATAACCTAATTGCGAAAGTCATTGCTATAGTGACGACGTTCTTGCACGAAAATATGAGAGTTTCTCGAAATAGAAAGGACATCTGTTAAAAGTGGATGGAACGCAAGGTGTTTGAGGAGCATATCAAACACATGCTGGATACAATGTAGGTCAATGGTGCCTAAACCAACCCAGTGGTTGTTTGTGATTGAGGTGTGGGATAGTTTAATTGTTTCATTTCTTAAACCAGGCTTGAAATAAATGTGATTGTCCTAAACCAGCCCGGTGGTTGGAACATCATGCAACCATAGGCGGGTTCAGATTCATCACCTGTTATGTGATTGTCATGAATCAGCATGGTTGAACAGACATTAGTTGTTGTCCAGTCCTGTGGCGTGGTTGAGCAAAAATTAACAACAATATATTTCGCAATAGAATAGCAATATATTGTTATTTTACTTAACCAGCTCGGTGGTTGGAACATCGTGCAATCATGGCTGCTTCAACTCAATCACCAATTATGTGATTGTCCTAAATTAGTGTGGTTGAATAGACATTAGTTATTGACCAGCCCAGTGGTTAAAATTATTATGTTTCTTAGTACTTAAATTCATTAAATTTAATTTCTACCTATTCGGGTCATATACCACTATTTCTAGACTGGGATGGCTTGGACTTAATGTGATTGTCCTATGGTGCTGGTTCAAGACAAACGGTTCATGACAAACAGCAAGCAGTTATCAACATAAATTGTGATTGAAATTGTGAAAATCAAAAATGGAAAGCAATATATTGTTATTTTCTCATTGTGAAATTCAGAAATGAAAAGAAATATACTTGTTATTTTCTAATATGTGAGGTTGAGACCGTCAGGCTAAACCAACCCGGTGGTTGAAATTATCATCACAATGTCCTAAACCATCCCTGTGGTTGACATTGTGACTGTCCTAAATGTGTCCTAAACCAGCCTGGGGATTGACTGTCCTAATTAGTAGTGCAAAAAGGGGGCTCATTGTTTTGTTGTTCCCGCATGTTGGGTCAGCAAACAAAGTTATATCTTAAGTTTATGGAGGAGAATCCAGACATTTCAATTGGGCAGAGGAGCTTTGAGAATTGTAAGCCCTGGTATGTCAAGAAACTCAAAGACATGAATGTTTGTTGTTGCAAAACACACATATATAAACTTTGACCTGACCCGACAAGCTATGAATGACTTGAGATCTAGTCGTGTTGGATCATTGCTCCATGGGGATTGTGCCCATGCCTCCCTGATGAATGTGTAGTTTGTAGACCCCTTGGATCCTCATCATGTGTTGCAAGGGAGAGTAGGTTTTGTAGCCTAAGGTCTCTGTGGGAGCTAATTGTTTGTCCAAAGGGAGACCGTGAGTGACACTACATTGAATGCATTTGTGGAACATGCAAGCATTGTAGTTTGAAGCTGAAGAAGAAGACATTCAATGTCTATCCAAACAAAATGAGGGAAGACGACCATGTTGCTCTAAAATAGAGGAGATTTGAAAATGTCAATGTTGAAGGATCCAATAAAAAGAGATGGCTACTATCATATAAGAGCACTCAACTATAGGTCATGTGGTTCAATCCATCCCAAAATATGTGCTTCACAAGTTCACAGGACAGCTATTGGCAGGATAAGCAGTTCAAGACATGCCTTGCCAATTTTTCCCATGACACTATTGTCTCTGTCATAGATTTTGCTGAAATTTATTCATTTCAAGAACAAGATGAGATACAAAGTGCTCACTGGTACAACAAGTAGATAACAATTCTTGTGCATATCATGTACAATCATTTGCTTGATTCTTCCATGCGTGATGTCAATCTGCTTGTTGCAAGCTCACAAGAGTCCAAGTCAGTGCAATGCACATACCATTTATACATTTTAGATGATAGGGAACGACACCTTATTTGTGTAGCATGCAACTTTTCTACTACATTGGGAAGGGCTGAAAAAGGAAAATCCCCATGGAAAAAATATAAAACAACATTAGGTATAGTCAGGTGGTACTGCCTCTCAATTTAAATCAGCCCATGGATTCTACTTGGCAAGGGTGAATGTGATGGATGAAGTGCTATTATTAAAAGCAAGCTCTGTTTAAACACCAATTAACATGCCCTTAAGAAAAACTCAATGATGCCCATGATATTGTAACATGGCTTACAACCAACCTATCCACAGGCGCTCATTCAACTTTTAGTAAACAAAGCCTTAAGAATATTGTAGTATGCAGAGTGTTCCATGATTCAGTGAACATGGATGAAGTGCAAAGGAGAAGCCGGCACGATTGCGAGAAAATTAAAGGAGTTCGTGGTGTGCACATCATATGGGGATTTTCAAACAACCAATTGATTAAAACGAGAAAACTTTTTTGTTTCTGCAGTGTGTGTATCATAGGGAATCGTGATGATTGTGAGAACATTACATCTGTGAAGACATGGGAGGAGCAAGTTCAAGTTTTCCCTCTACATTTAGATGAAGTGATAAACAATGGAGAGACAAATGACTCACCACAGTTTGGGGAGAGTTTTAGATATGACCTCACAGACTGTCTGGTAGAGGGGGATAACTTTGCAGTTGTCGCTGCATCTGGGGAGAATGAGGAAGATGACCCATACTTTCTGTTGCAGTGCACAAAACCTAAGCACAAGGTCAAGGAAGCATTTAAGGATAATTGGGGAACAACCTATGAAAAGTGGTATGTAGTAGTCAAAGCTTTTTGGTACAAAAAAACATCCAAGAGAGGATGCAACTCGGGGGGGTCACTATGTATGAACCCTCTATATCACGTGCGTTCGAGGCCTATTTGTAAAATCCCTTATCTGTAAATTTTTCCTTAATAAAGCGTACCCTTTTTCTATACAAATCTGTAAATTTTTTTACATTTCATTTAAAATGCTCCCTTATGTATATTAATTTTTGAGAAATTTAGGAATTAAAAATATCCTTCTGTTGAACTCACGTGATAGGATTACATATGATGAGTGACCCCCCCGAGGGATGCAATTACGAACTGCTACATAAGAGTCCACAAACATTTGTGTACTCTCATCTAGTAAGATTTATTAAGTTCTAGATGCAACCTGTGCCACAATGAATAAGGGCAAGAGTGTCTTCAAATTGGATTTAGACCCACATGAGCACATCTTGGGGTGTCTTGGAGCAGTGGATGAGGAGGACTAAGATTGTACTAAGAAAATGTACTCTCATTGCAAGGAAACAATATTCCACTTATCCTAGAAATTGGAAAATGTATTTGAGACTATGCTTCTTTTAGTAAATCCCAAACTAACCATCGCACTTATTTTTATAAATCCCAAATGATAAATCCCACGCTTTTTAGCATATCCCAAACAACCACTGTGCTGGTTTTATTAAATTATTTTTGTAAATCCCAAACGGTAAATCCCATGCTTCTTTCTAGTATATCCCAACAACCACCGCACTGGATTTATTAAATCCCATAATGAATCCACACATCCACAAGTCCATTCATCTTGTAATAATAGAAGCAAACCACCGCAATAGTGGCTGTTAATATCTTAGTGCAACCAACCATCGTGCTCGCGATCACTTATCCTCCTGCACTACTAGCATGAACTACTACCATGTTATCTTAAAATTTATTGCGCAGTGCTATACTAAAACAGTCCCTTTTAGACTGGTTATCTTTAACCGTCAGATTTCAACCATCAGGCTACTTAAAATATTTAAGTACTAACATGGAAGCAAGTCGACGACACAAAATCAGGTTGAGAAAGTCTAGACACAAGTCCAAGAAATGTCTGCAAGATTTTTACTTTTTCAAAATACGATGATATTTTGCGGCTTAAGGAAATTCCAAACTCCCAACTGTCTTATCAGCCTCTCTATAGAAAGCATCTCCCACCTCTTTAGGCCAGTTTGATGCACTATGGCAGACTTGTTTACACACTTGGATATCACACTACTTGCTTGACTCTGCCAACTTGTATGCCCATAGTAACTCGTCCTTTTGTTGGAAGTCCTCTTCATCTTGGTCTTTGCACTCTATATAACTTCGTGCCTCTGTCATGTCCTGCCAAAAGAAACCTACATCATGAGCTTGACAAGTACCTTAAAGGAGCAGGAAAAAAAATAGCCAAGGAAATAAATATTCATCATCTATGCCGACTCCATGTAATACACCCACCATTGAAGCATGTCCTCCTTGTAAATATTTTCCTTCTTCTTTGGGTTTGTTTCTATGAGGTCATCCAACATAATTTTCAGATTAAAAAAAAATATTCCAAAGTCTTTTGGGTATGCCATTGATTCACAATAGGTGGATCGGTGTATAGAGTTTTAGGGCTAGATTTCATAATGGGCTCTTAGTTGTGTCTGCACTGCACTTAAATAGGGAGAGAGTTCCTTGAGACCAACCTTCTCATTGTTCAATCTCACATTAGTTGTCTGATTGAAATCTTCCATCTCACATTAGTTGTCTGATTGAAATCTTTCATCTCACAAATGTTATGGTCCTTAGTGTATCAAAGGACACTATCTAGTCACATAGCTGAGAAAACATTGCCCAAGTAAACTCTGGAGAAGATTAACAATTCAATAGATTACACACAGATTACATAGATTACATCTCAAAGAATCCTTTCCTTCAAATTACATCTCAAGGACTCCTTTCTTTCAGGGGGCTAGTTGCACATTGCTTTGAGCAGGTTGCATTTTGAGCTCCTTGATTGTAGGCTCGGCTCTCCTTGCTCCTTTCTAGAATGGGGCTAGTTGGTTCCTTCCTTCAGGGGCCCGGACCCTCCCTCCATGTTGCTTCCTCTTTCCTTGATTTGAGCAAGTTTCTAGTTGCAGGCTCGGCCCTTCTTGATCCTTTCCTGAAGGGGGCTGGTTTCTCCCTTCAGGCTCCTTTTCCTCGTAGTTAGGGTTTCTTCAATTTAATCTCCTTGTCTTTTGCATTTTTTGCCCAAAGGGAAAATTAAGCTTCAGCAACTACTTTCTCATTGTTAGATAGCTCTAGCAGGCATGCACATTTGATATGTGCATGACTTGGGCAATGGCAAATGGCATTCTCTACATAGCCATCTTGCATGCACAAACACCCCAAAGCAAAATACATGCACAGGGTGGTAGCACGTAGGCCATCGAATCATGCGGTCATCTATGTTATTTTCTCTCCTCTCTTATTTTCTTTCTCTCATCTCTTTTCCTCTGTTTCTCTCTTTTTTCTCTCTTTCTCTCCTCTTCCTTCCTTCCTTTTCTAGCTCTCCTCTCTCCTCTCTTTTCCTCTCTCTCCATTCTCTTCTTCTTTCTCTCCTCCTTCCTTTCCTTTATCTTTGCCTACTTCTTCTCTTTTGCTCTCTTTTCCTCCCTCTTCTCTTTTCTCTCTTTCTTTCCTCTTATTCCCTCTTCTCTTGTCTCTCTTTCTTTCCTCTTCCTTCCTCTCTCTTTTTCCTCTTTTAGCGTCTTTCCACGTTTCCATCTTTCCTCATTTTTCATCTCTTATTTCCTCTCTTTTCTCTCATCTTTTATTTTCTTTCTCTCATCTCTTTTCCTCTCTTTCTCTCTTTCTCTCTCTCTCTCTCATCTTCTCTCCTTACTTTTCTTGGTCTTCCTCTTTCTCTCCTCCCCCTTCTCTTTTCTCTAATTTTTTCCCTGATTCTCTCTTCCCTCTTTTCCTCTCTTCCTCTCCACTCTTTTCCTCTCTTTCTTTCTCTCTTTATCTCCTCCTCTTATTCTCTTATCTTCTTATTTTCTCCTTATTTATTCCTTGTTTCTTTCCTTCTTTCTCATTTCTTCTTCTATGTATTCCCTTATTCTTTCTCTCCTCTCACTACTACACACGAGCCCTATTCTGACAGTTAAGCACCAATGTTTAGCGTGCGCGAGACGCTCATGGTCAGTAATCAAAGCGGGATTTGTTAAGTGTCGCTATATAGAGACTTTAGACAAGTGTCACTATATAGCGATGTTTAAAGAGTCGTTGTATAGCGACACTTATTAGACTTGTGAATGGTCGTTATATAGCGACACTGAGACAATTTCCTATAGTGACATTTTACAGAGTGTTTTTTCCCATACGGACCTTAAAAGATAGTTTTTCCCATGACCCCCTTTATGGCTTGCAAAAGCACCTCTAGCTTAGCAAAACCACTTGGGCCTCCATTATGAGCCCTCCACATAGGATGAGATTGAGTTTCCTAATCCTCCCCTTATGAGGCCCTTTTGAGACCCCATTTCTCCCCTAATGTCCACTTGTAGCTCAATAGATTGTGTCTCAATAACTGGAGAAGCCCGCTGTGTCAATTCCAACCAAAGAGGGATGTTGAGTTGAATAAGGCTCTTGAGAATCAGAAGCAATGACACCAAAAGATTGAGAAGTTTCAGGCATAGGTGTATCCGGTGTGTGGATAAAAATGAAAAAATGTTTTTTACTTGTTGCATGTTGATGGGAGAGTGCATAGCTATGTATATAGCTAGTTGGTTGTGGAAATGAGCTATGGATACTCTCATGAAGGACTCCACACTGATGATATATTGTCTTGAGATGGAAGACACTTCTACAGGGACTTCTGGGAGATAATGAAGTGCAGTGTAGGATCACCAGATAATCCAAAGCATGATATTCAGAGTGTGATGGGGTTTTGTTGTGGGATGACATACGCCTTTCATGGTTGTCCCGAGTCCTTTCTGTATGAGGGCATGAACTAAATGCTAAGTGTTGGTGGCATGCAAGTGAGTGAATGCCTAACTAGAACCATATGGGCATTAAGGGCTTTGGTATAGTTTGAAGGAAGGATTGGGAGAGTGGTAAAAAGCATGGGATGATGTGGCTATAATAAAAAAAGGTATTCATGTAGGTGGCTACATGAGGACGAGGCGAGGAGGTTCTAGATGGCGAGGTGGCGACTGCAAGTAGCATGCTACGAGGAGAGGGCGGCTTGCAGGAGGAAAAAGCTTGTCTTGGGGGCTGGGGAATCACCAAAAAAAAGGAGGCTGTAGTGATGGAGGGGGAGCGCCTCAGGGGGGTCACTATGTATAAACCCTCTATATCACGTGCGTTCAAGGCCTATATTTAAAGTCCCTTATCTGTAAAAAATTTCATGAATAAAATGTACCCCTTTTCTATACAAATCTGTAAATTTTTTCCAAAACCATTTTAAATAGTCCCTTATGTATATTTATTTCTGTAAATTTTAGAAATTAAAAAAATCCTTCTATTGAACTCACGTGATAGGGTTACATATGATGAGTGACCCCCCCAAGGGGAGCGCCGAGGGAGAGGAGAGCTCGGAGGTTCGGTGAGCTCGCAAAGGAGCTGCAAGGAGGAGAGTAGGGAATCGTAGTGCAAGGGGTCGCCACTATACGAGCGGAAGGACCACAAGAAGGTGGAGGAGAGGAGAATTGTGAAGGCCAGAGATCCGCGGATGCTCCAGGAGCATGAGAGAGACAAGTGCTTGGAGCTTCCGAGAGTGCGTCGCTAATATACGAGTTGGAGAACACGAAGCTGTGAGGCTATTGTGCAATCGAGAGTGCCTTGGAGACAGAGGGCATGCTCCATGAGCAAGGGAGAAGCTGCGGTACTGGCTATGATCACTTGACAGACGACAGGAGAGTGAGCTCCAGTATCAAGAGTAGCTGTGAGGCTGCTATGCTTACAAAAGGAAAAAGGCGACGGGGGTGCCTTGTGAGTAGGAGGCAGTATCATCACGTGAAGGGGATCCTGCTGGAGGGGATGATCATGCAACAAAAGGGGGGCTGCATGGTTCTGGAGACGAGCGGAAAAGATACGTAAAAGGAAAGACTTTGGCTATGAGGAGCTTTGGGATTTGGAGCGTCGTTACTATGCAAGCCAGGGAGATCCTTGGATGATACGGGTGGTGTAACGAGAGCGCAGGCTGGTCATCACGCGGACTGATGGATGGTGAAGGCTGTTGAGGGAGCTTCGTGAGCTCTGTGGGCGAAGGGAGGACCACAGATGAGGAGGACCGTAAGCTTGGAGTTGAGCTTGTGGAGGATCGCAATAGGCTAATGGAAAGAAGCGATGAGTGAGAGAGATCTTGCTTGAGGGATGGTTTGGTCGGAAGCTTTAGGATAGAGATGAGTGCTTCGTGAGCAAGAGAGTAGTTGAAAGAGTGATATTTCCATGAAGGCTTGGGGTGACAAGTTTTGGAGGCGACATCTCTTCGAAAAAGAATGTAAACACCAGTATGCATGTTGAACAGGATGGTAGTGATAGTGTGGTTGATGATCCTGAATGCTTTACTTGATGATACCCTTGTGGATTTTGCATGTGTGGTTGGCAATGACAAGAAAGAGTGTGCTGATATGTTTGAGCATTCTTCAGGTGGAAAGGATGTTTGTTTGCTCCTGGGTGATCTTGATAATTCATGTGATGGGTTGAGTTTTGCAGCTTTGAAGGTTGAGACAATAGGGTATGCTGAGAAGTCCCTAATCACAGATTATGCGCTGGTTGTGCCCGTGAGATCTGTGTGTGAGGTAGTGACCTCAAAAGATGTGACTCATGAGAAGAGGAGCAAGACTCATGAAATAAGTATGATGGCTAATAGCCAGTGGAGTGGTGTAATGTGTTGGCAGGATAAGTTATGGGATCCTGGAGGCTTATATGGAAGGAGTTGGTGGCTACATCAATTTGGTGTATTGTTGATTCCTTTTGATCCAGGGGGATGGTGGATTATGCATATCTGGCAGTGGAGGGCTCAAAGTTATCCTTTTGATCCCGGAGGAATGTAGAGGCATAGAGTACAAGTTTGCTTTGTTTTTTATCCACGTGTTTTGCTGATGTTTTTTCTTTAGCTGCTGGACATGAATGTCACAGCAGAAGAGTAGGGGTTGCTAGAGATGTGTGGATAAAAATGAAAAAATGTTTTTTACTTGTTGCATGTTGGTGGGAGAGTGCATAGCTATGTATATAGCTAGTTGGTTGTGGAAATGAGCTATGGATACTCTCATGAAGGACTCCACACTGATGATATATTGTCTTGAGATGGAAGACACTTCTACAGGGACTTCCGGGAGATAATGAAGTGTAGTGTAGGATCACCAGATAATCCAAAGCATGATATTCAGAGTGTGACGGGGTTTTGTTGTGGGATGACATACGCCTTTCATGGTTGTCCAGAGTCCTTTCTGTATGAGGGCATGAACTAAATGCTAAGTGTTGGTGGCATGCAAGTGAGTGAATGCCTAACTAGAACCATATGGGCATTAAGGGCTTTGGTATAGTTTGAAGGAAGGATTGGGAGAGTGGTAAAAAGCATGGGATGATGTGGCTATAATCAAAAAAGGTATCCATGCAGGTGGCTACGTGAGGACGAGGCGAGGAGGTTCTGGATGGCGAGGTGGCGACTGCAAGTAGCATGCTACGAGGAGAGGGCGGCTTGCAGGAGGAAAAAGCTTGTCTTGGGGGCTGGGGAATCACCAAAAAAAAGGAGGCTGCAGTGATGGAGGGGGAGCACCGAGGGAGAGGAGAGCTCGGAGGTTCGGTGAGCTCGCAAAGGAGCTGCAAGAAGGAGAGTAGGGGCTCGTAGTGCAAGGGGTCGCCACTATACGAGCGGAAGGACCACAGGAAGGTGGAGGAGAGGAGAATTGTGAAGGCCAGAGATCCGCGGATGCTCTAAGAGCATGAGAGAGGCAAGTGCTTGGAGCTTTTGAGAGTGCGTCGCTAATATACGAGTTGGAGAACACGAAGCTGTGAGGCTATTGTGCAATCGGGAGTGCCTTGGAGACGGAGGGCATGCTCCGTGAGCAAGGGAGAAGCTGCGGTACTGGCTATGATCACTTGACGGACGACAGGAGAGTGAGCTCCAGGATCAGGAGTAGTTGTGAGGCTGCTATGCTTACAAAAGGAAAAAGGTGACGGGGGTGCCTTGTGAGCAGGAGGCAGTATCATCACGTGAAGGGGATCTTGCTGGAGGGGATGATCATGCAACGAAAGGGGGGCTGCATGGTTCTAGAGACGAGCGGAAAAGATACGTAAAAGGAGAGACTTTGGCTACGAGGAGCTTTGGGATTTGGAGCGTCGTTACTATGCAAGCCAGGGAGATCCTTGGACGATACGGGTGGTGTAACGAGAGCGTAGGCTGGTCATCACACGGACTGATGGATGGTGAAGGCTGTTGAGGGAGCTTCGTGAGCTCTGTGGGCGAAGGGAGGACCACAGATGAGGAGGACCGTAAGCTTGGAGTTGAGCTTGTGGAGGATCGCAATAGGCTAATGGAAAGAAGCGATGAGTGAGAGAGATCTTGCTTGAGGGATGGTCTGGTTGGAAGCTTTAGGATAGAGATGAGTGCTTCGTGAGCAAGAGAGTAGTTGAAACAGTGATATTTCCATGAAGGCTTGGGGTGACGAGTTTTGGAGGCGACACTACCACGCTAGAGAACCTTGGCAACGAGTGCGTGTGCGCTTAGATTTATGAGGAGGAGCTGTGTAACGGTAGCTATTTTTGCATATAGAAGAAGGCAATGGGTACAGCTGTGGGAATCTCGATAGTTGAGGAGCATTTGAGAAGGAAGAAAAAGACAAAGGAATGCGAAGTTGATGCGCAAGACCGTAATCTATATCCAAGCATGAAGGAACTGGCTACTCCATATCCCATAAAATGCAAATTCAGATATCTCTACTCTGCACCAAAAAATCCAACTTGGGAAGATAAAGACCTCTCCCAACAAGGCCTTCAAAGTGACCTAGATAGGACAAAAGCGAAGGAGATTTTTGGCAGAGTAAAAAAGAGATCCCATGGCATAATATAAGCAAAGATCCTAGCACCATGGACCCCTACCTTGCTGACCAAATCATAAATTGTATTTGTATTAACACAACGAGCAAAATAAAAACCCTTGCCAAGGAAAATAAAGGAGTTGATTTTATCCATTCCCACAGTCGTCGTCAACCAAGCTCGAAGCATGGAAGCAGTCATAACTCGCCCCATGAAATAATGGCAAATACCATGCTTTTGCGCCTGAGAGATACTTTGAAGGAGAGAATCCAAAGGCACAGCCCGATACAACGAAGTAGAATTCTGAGGCTAAGCAGCAGAATCTTCACATAGACGAGCAAGCACATCTAATTGCATGGATGACAAAGATGGAAAGCTTCCATAAGCTAATTTCTGCGTCTTATCAGGCTGAGCAGAATCTAGAAAATGAGCAAGGTGCTTGCTTCTGCTGGAATGAGGGAAAAGGCTAGACGAATGTGAAACAACAGAATGAAAAGAAAAAGGAGAAGCTGTGACCAATGAAGTGGGAGAGGACTAAAAAGCAAAAGGAGAAGCCGTGACCAACGAAGCAGGAGAGGATAAAGGTACAGGCGATGAGCAGCTAAGAGGCATTGAGGAGCTAAGAAATGGGATAGGAAAGGAACTAAGAGGCGAAATTTCCGTATCATGAAACGAAACAAAACTGCTGGTACAGTAAGGAGTTGAGAGGCAGAACTATAGGGAAACGAAACGGGACAAGTAAGGAGCTAAGAGGCGAAACTGTAGCCAAGGAAATGAAACAGCAGGCGAGGAGGGAAACTAAATGGCAAGCGAGTAGGGAAGCGAAACGGCAGTCGTAATAGGAAAGGAGGCCATCCGAAGCTCCTCAAACACACACACACACACACTTTTTTTTTTTGGGTGAGATCTTATATTTCTACGTGGGAAACCTCAGAAGAGGTAAAAACCCACCATGAAGTACAAAAGTAAGAAGATTACAAGTAGGCTCTTGGAAAAAGCCAAGAGGTTAACTGAAGAAGAGGTAAAAACCTCAGAAGAGGTAAAAACCCACCATGAAGGACAAAAGTAAGAAGATTACAAGTAGGCTCTTGGAAAAAGTGAAAAAAATCACAAATCCCCAGGGGAGGCATCCAACAGGATATCCACCATGGTGAGATTATTCACTTACAAAAACTGTCATAAAGGAACCACATCACCATCAATAAAATGAAGATGTTTTTTACCCTTGTGATTCTTTAGATAAGCACGCACTCAAAATTTTTGAATTACAGGGTCAAAAACCTGCCGCAACCAGGGATGGAAAGTGTCTAGTGAAAAGGTAGAGGCAAGTGCCCGATCTGACATTGATGGGGCATTGGTATTTAGTCCAGTGGAGGTATCCATATTAACAACCGCAGTCTGAGTAACTTGCTCTTGCAAATCCACACTTGGTTCCATAAGGCCATCATGCACTAAATTTGAAGAAGAGAGATCCACCAGTTGCTCAAAGGATTCTGATTCAAGAGCTGAAAAAAGATGGTTGAGGCTCCATACACAACAACACAAAGCAACTATAGACGCGCTTGGTAGACACGCAAAATAGCCGGCGCGTCTATAGGCGTTGCTTTAGTAGAGGAATTACGGGCGCGTCTAAAAGTGCGTCTAACAACTCGTCTATTTGCGCGTGTATTAACACGTCTAATTGTGCGTCTAAACTGAGAAAATATGGGTGCGTCTATAGGCGCGTCTATTTGTGCATGTATTAGCGCGTTTATTTGCGCGTTTACACTGAGAATCAGACGCGCATTTAGATGCGTAAATAGACGCAAACCAGAGAATACAAAAAGTGAGATTTTGGTGTACATCATTGCTTTCCAAACATTGCCCATGATTACCAAAGCACATAATTTTTTGCAAGCCCACATATACAAGAATTAAGTGAGATGAGGAGAATGAGACAAATTATATGTAATATATTTTGCCAATATCAATTATGGGGCTATGGTTCAATCTCATCCTCAATGAGATCAACCCTTGCCAAACTATCTACTTCAAAATCCAAACAAGTGTTTAGATCTACAAATACATTCAATCCACTACTACTTGTGCCACTCATGTGCTCATCGAAATCAGCATCTCGAATGGTAGGCTCGTCCTCACAGGTAATGGCCTCAATATCTGTATCTCCTATCTCATGATCATCCTCCTCTCTCGTATCATGGTCATCATCACGTCCATGGCCATGATCATCCTCCATACGCTCCATATTAGTAAATGTACTATACATCACTTTGGAACGTGGCATAATAGGTATGACATGCCACCATCTAGTATTATCCACCATTGGTTGATAGACAACCTAATTCAAACACAAATACAATCATGTTATTTTTCTTGCATCAAATATTTAAAAGCGAGTATTTTTATATGTGTGCACAGTACCTGTTCACATTGTTGCGGTAGTACTAGTGTGTCCTTCCTACTTTGCCAAAACTTTGTGGAGTCAATAGTTACAAAGCCACTTGCATGGTGTTTGATTGTTGCATTAGGGCCTCTTTCCACCACGTCCTTAAACCACTTTACATCCAAAACATACACAAAGAAGCGTCGAAAGTCAAGCATAATAATATCTTGGATTATGCCACAATAATCATCCATGGCTCCATTGGCTCCTTCAAAGCTAGCAATGACGCCACAATCTTGTGTGTTTCTCTTATCATCAATCCGTTGTGTTCGAAAATGCTTGCCCTCACACCATATAGCATTGAACATAGTGCACTACACCAAGAAAAAATCAATTAAATAAGCAATCTAAATTATTGAAAGCTCCTAACTTATGCATAAGATTCTATATACCGACCTTGCTCATGCATCCCCGAGCATACTCCCATTCTTCCATTGTGATATGCATCCCCTCGTCTTTCTCTGCTTTCTCCATTTCATCAAGTAGCCAATCCACATGAATATCCTTTGGAAGTGCTCTTAGATACTGAGGGTATGGCACATGAGATCCGTGGTGTGTACGAAAGAGGGCCCTTTCTTCTTGTCTTCTTGCCTTTGCATCCTCGTATCTTGTCACCCATCTTTTCATCACATCACTATTAAGCACGCAAAAGAGGTTGATACTATTATGCAACTCCGTGTCTATTACTTTGTTGCGTCCTTTGCCTTGAGGCACAATAGAGGTCATCCTTAGGTCTTCATCATCTCTCCATAGTCGTGGGAGAGAGCTATCCACATCAACAAGAAACTCAGAAATATATACAAGTGACTCTTGTACCAACCAACCCTCAGCCATGCTACCTTCGGGTCTTGCATTTTGTCTCATGAAGCCCTTCAAGATCTTCATGAAGCGCTCGAGGAAGAACAACCATCGTGCATGTATAGTACCGCATATAGCAATCTCATCCACCAAATGCACTATGAGATGTAGTTGGCTTGTGAGAATAGAACATGGAAATGTCTCCTCCACTAAACAAACCGCCTCCATTGACATAACTTGAGCATTCTCAAGCGTGGTGGGATCTATTTCCTTTAAGCTCACATACCTAGAAATGAAAAAGTACAGCATATTAGCAATATGCATTCAAACTTGCATGGAGCATTGATACGCATCATATTTTGTATCATGTAAAGTACCTCACAAGCTCGCCCATCTTGTAAATACAATCTTTCACGTCCTTCGATGCACTACGTGAAATGCTAGTAGGTAGTATGAACTGAACCCATGAGGAGGTGGTTGATTAGTTGCTTATAACTATTCACTCACAAATTTGAAAGGAAAAAGATATTATGCACATAAAATACTTACTTGGAGAATCTTGTGCCAATCATGAGATTTGAAGCCATATAATTGCTCTACACCTCTTTTCTTGCTCTTTGTAAAGGCTCCCTTCAAACACCTCATGCATCCAGTGGGAGTACGAATTGTAGTAATAGTGCGCTTCACCATCTCCATCTCTAGCTTTGATAACATCCACGGTGCACGAGGTAAAAAAACACGCCCATTTGGTCTCTCTTGAGGCCAAGCTTCACGCATCCTCCCTGTGGTACGTAGATCCTCCCTTATGCCTGCGGAATCTCATGTCCCATTCAAATGCTCCCAAATGGTAGATGCCACATTCTTGAAGATATGCATGGGATCAAGCAGGTGATTGATCTTGAGGTGGGACCAATATGGTAAACGATAAAAGATGGAGTATCTAAACAAAATAAAGTGTTAGCAGGAAATCTTTACTTCCAGCCAATATAGCCAATCTTTACTTCTAGCCAATAGTTACAAACCCTTATCGGCTCATGCCAAGTGGTGGAGGAGTCGTGGAACCGTCCCGAATTCTCATCCAATCTCCCACGGTGAGTGATTGTGGGAGGACTTTATTCCAAGGGGCAACATATCTAGGATGATCAGGTGGGAGAAATCGATGGTGATTCTCATAGATGACCTTATTCAATGCGTTTGCCCGTGAGGCAACTAGCGAAGGACCACAAACAGGACATGCATGGTAACCCGATGTAGTGAGACCTGAACAATAGATGCAATTAAGAGTTGAAGGTGGGTTTAGGGTGCCACATCCTTTGCCTATTCATAATTAGAAGTGCAATACTTACCTGAACACTCGCCATAGCCTAGGAAGTCATGCATCGTCCACATCAATACTGCTTTGCAGTTGAAGTCTCGTGACGAGGGAGGCTTGCTCACATCATGCACCTCGATACCTCTCCAAAGTATCTCTAGCTCGTCAATCAAAGGCTCCAAATAAACATATGTGTTTTTGACTTTATGTTTCCCTGGAATTAGAAGGGACAGCATAACATGTCCTTTCTTAATAGCCATAGAGGGTGGAAGATTGTAATTCACCAATATCACTAGCCATACTCTGTAAGACGTGCTTTTGAGACCAAATGGGTTCACACCATCCATACCCAATCCAAGTCTCAAGCTCCTAGGTTCTTCCTTGAAGCTTGGCCATGTGTCTTCAGTATGCTTCCATGCAGGAGAGTCCGCGGGAGTTCTCCACTTGCCATCGGTTGATCGATGGGAGGAATGCCATGACATGAGCTCTGCAATAGATTTGCACTTGAACATATGTTGGATGCGAGGGATTATGCGAAAATGTCGCAGAACCTTACAAGGCACGTCCAAGGTTTTGAGATCTGCTCTATATCTTGCCTCTCCACAAGTAGGACACTCTCTTGCATCCTTATGTAGTCCACGAAACAAAACGCAATCGTTGACACATGCATGGATGCGCTTGTAATCTAATCCTCCAAGAGAGGTCACATGTTGCCTTGCCATATCTCTTGAGGTCGGTAGTTTATTCTCCCTTGGAAGCATTTTACACAATAGCCTGCACATGAAGACCATAAATGAGGAAAAGCATTCGAGTAATTGACCCACTAGCATAATTCACCATGTTTGCAAAATAGACTTTAAAGCTTACTTGAGTAATGCATTCAAACTTGTATTGCTCCATCCATAGATGGTTTGCAAGTTTAGTAACTCAAGGGAGGCACGTAGAACAGAGAATGTACACCCCTCAAATAGTGGAGTCGATGCTGCAGTAAAAAGATCATCCTGCTCCATGCTATCATCCCTCCCTTGATGGACATATAAATCCCGCACCATATCATCAAACACCTCCTCCTCCATGGCTTCATGAGGTAATGGCAGAGGGCTACTATCACCATCACTCCATGCATCCGTAACCTCGGGGGGGTCACTCATCATATGTAACCCCATCACGTGAGTTCAACAGAAGGATATTTTTTATTCCTAAAATTTACAGAAATAAATATACATAAGGGACTATTTAAAATAATTTTGGAAAAAATTTACAGATTTGTATAGAAAAGGGGTACATTTTATTAATGAAAAAATTTACAGATAAGGGATTTTAAATATAGGCCTTGAACGCACGTGATATAGAGGGTTTATACATAGTGACCCCCCCGAGTCCGTAACGGTCCCTCCTGAAGAGCCCACCTCATATCGCCGACGCTTCGCCTCCTCACGGCGAGCATAGGGCAACGTATGCGGGTGTGGCACTGCATCCTGTATCAAATTAAAATGGGATCATAACTCAAACATATGAACACCCATAGGTATCTCAATCAACCTTAACTTACAAACCCTTACTCTGTTTCCGATCACATCCCATTCTCCATACTTTGAGATATGATTGAGTGTAATCCTGCGTGCACGATACATGTTTCCTCGACATTGATCACACAGACATTTGATTTTTTGCTCCAACCACATTTCGCGATGGTGGATACGGAGGGATTCATTCTCACTGGAGCTACTTGTTGAAGATGAAGACATCCTACAAACAAACAACCCACCAAATTTGCTCTTCTTCAAATGTTTAGTTTAAACTCTGTGGCGCATCTAAAGGCGCATCTAAAAGCGCATCTACAGTCGCATCTAAAGGCGTGTCTACTCTGTGTATTTAAACGCACCTATAGACACGCAATTAGACGCGATTATAGACACGACTTTTAAACCTGCTTTTAGCGCACTCGCTTTGCTTTTCTTCACATTACTTATACTTTGTGCGGCTTGCTTCCTTCCTTATTAGCAGATCCACAGTTTTGATGCTTAAGAGGAAGGCTCCCATACTTACTTCCAAGCTTACACTTAAGAGGAAGGCACCCACACTTACTTCCAAGCTTAAAGGAGAGGAGGACGAACAAGGAGGAGAAGCAACTTTGAAAAAGAAGAAGAACCTTCCATACCTCTATCCAAGTAAGTCCTTTTGCAGTTGATCTTGTTTGGAAGTTTGCTCTCTTTAGATTTGTACTTTCTCGTATCCAAGAAACGCATGATCTGGGTATCAGTGTCACGTTTGTGTGTCGAGCGCAATGTGGGCGCAATGTCCTTTTCTACTTTTTAGCGAGGGTGGACCCCAGTCTGTAGCACGTGGAGGCACGGAGGATTCAGATGGTGGAATATGAAAGCGCGCATTTTGGAGCAGGGGGTGTTGAATCATGGGAGGCCCAATTTGTAAGTATCGATCTCAAATTATATTGCTTATGTAGTTTATTAGGAGGTTGTTTCTTTGTGCTAATCCCTCCGCAAAGTGTGTCGTCTTGCAGCTTGAGATCGTGGGCAGATACCCTACTCCTGTGGAGACAGCCTACCACTGCCACCATCGCAGAGGAGATACATGGAGGCACTTCTATGATGACGAGTTGATTACTGAGGAGCAGTATACCCGGGCTACTGGAGCGGCCCCTGAGGTATTTGAAAGTAATTGAATAATGCCAAAATTATAAGTAAAGGTTTGATTTTTCATACATTGATATATGTTGTCCCTTGTTTACAGGCCCGTGCACAAGACGACGAGGAAGACGAGGAAGGAGGCGCAGAAGGGAGCACAAAAGGGAGCGTGGAAGGGAGCGAGGACCTGGAGAACATAGATTAGTCGTAGAAGTAGTGCTAGCTACTCTTTTTTGTACTTAAAGCCACTGGCTTGGCTTCGTGCCTCTTGTATATACACTCCTCTAGCCACATGACGTGGCTTAGCTTCGTGCTATATGTATATACAAGCACTTTTTGAGCTTTCAATTTTATTGCGTTTTGGAGTTGTAATGTTTTATTTGGAATTGTAATTAAAATGCGGTTGGCTGTAAGAATTGAATTACATAAGGTGGATATGGGATTCTTATAACTATACAGCATACACAACATACATAGCATTCTGTAAATTAAAAAAATAAAGCGCGTATATCAGTGCGTCTATAAACGTGTTTATAAGCGCGTCTATCTGTTCGACCAGCGTCTATTTTTGCGTCTATAAACGCGTTTATAAGCACATCTATTTAAGCATCTAAGTGCGTGTCTATACGCGCGTGTGTCTGATATATAGACGCGCTGGTAGACGCGGGTCTCCAGATGTGAAAATAGACGCGCAAATAGATGCGCCCGTAAGTTTTTTATTTAGTTCAGTAAACGCGTCTGTGTGCGCGTCTATGGGTGCTTTGTCTTGTTGTGATACCAACCAAAGAAGGCTGTTGACCTGAAGAAGGATCCATGGAATCCATAGCAGGAGATACGGAGGGTTGCTCCTCTTATTGCTGAAGAGACAAAGTTGCAAAAGGATTGCTCGAAAGAAGAGGAGCTATAGCTAACAAAGAAGTACTAATGTTGGAAACCACCCGATGCCATTCTTTCTTGGGATGAGTAGGAGTACATGAAGAGGGAGAAGGAGAAGACAGTTGAACTGGTAGTGGAGTAGGTAAAAGAGTAGAGGAAGGAGCAGGGATAAATGAAACCAACTGTGAAGAAAAGGACAAGCTCTCGCAAAGTGGCCCACCTATTTGCATTTGTAACATGATGTAGGAAATGAAGCAAAATGGAGCCTAATGCGTAACGGATGAGAAAAACCAAAATCAATATTCATAGTCGAGGGCACAGGCTTCTCCATGTCCCACAATGCACATAGCCAAATATCCCTAGTGGCCTAAAAGAAATCTTGTCTCGGGACATGCAATACTCTGCCCAAAAGTGCTACCAGGACAAGAAGATGCGAAAGTAAAGAAACTGGTACCGCCTTCAGGGTAATCCACACAGGACAATGAGTAAGTAGAGTAGCAGCCAGATCAAATAGAGGATCCTAAGGCATAACATAGGCAAAAGATCTAGTGCCAGAGACATGAGCATGAGTCACCAATTGCTCTACCACATCAACCAAGGAGCAGCGAGCATAATAGAAGCCTTTGCCAACAATGAAAACAAAGGAGGGAATATGATCAAGACCCACTACAACATCATCCTAGAGATGAAGCTGATCCTTAATATGAACCCTACCCATGAAATAAAGACAAACCCCAAGCTGTTGGGCTTGTCGTGGAAAGCACAGGAGCAGAGTCCAAAGAGACGACCAAGGGGGCACTCGAAGCAGGAATTGTTGTAACCGAAGCAGCATAAATACTACAAAGTAGATCTTGTTGTAAAGAATATGAAGGACCATCTAAGGACCCCAACTTTGGAAATTTGACTAAAGACGATGCCAAGGAGCCACCACGTTTCCGCTGCAGAGAACTACGAGTCAAGGTAGAAGGAGCAGCGGAACTCGAAAACACCAAAGAACCTGATGCAACCAACACCGTCTACTCTTGGACAACCAAAAAATAAGGCTTGTGGGGCTAAGCAGAAGGAAATTGGATGGATGCAGCAACAGAATGATCAAGGCCCGCGTAGAGACTGAGAGAAGAGTAGCAAAAAATGTATCTATAGATGGAACATCAAACAAATGTAAAGGAGCAGCAGACTTAAGAAAAGGAGAAGCACACGTATCCACAGATGACAAATCTCCAGACGGAACAACATAAGGAACATCTAAAGGAACAACAGATGGAAAAAACGATGTATGAATAGAAGTTGGAGCAGATGGAACATCCAAGTGAGTAGAGTCAAATGGAATAGCCGACAGATGAATAAAAGGTGGAGCAGATAAAATAGCCAAGCGACAGGATGCAAATAGAAACACCGAACGAGAGGTTGCAAGTGGTAGACTAGCAGATGAAATTAGAACCGATGGTGTAGAGTATTCCTCCACCATCTCACCTCTCCACACACACACACACACACTCCTACACACACACACACATACACACACACACACACACACACATGCATGCGCATGCGCACACACACACACATACACACACACAGATCACAATAGATGTCTTATTTGAGTTTGTTGATTTGTGTCCACATTGGATGTGGTATTTGTGTTTAGTTTTGGAATTGCTTCAATTAGTGGCTTCCATAGTTTTTCACTGCAGAAAGTGTAACAAAAAAAGTTGGAGGCCCTAGTTGTCTCAGCATTGCGAAAAGATTTTTCTTGAGATAGTACTTATAGTCGGCTGATGTCTGTAGATGGGAGAAGTCTCGAAATCCAATTTTTAAATGAATTAGCTTTTCGATGTTGGTGTCGAGGAGAGAATCCTTCACTTGAAGTGCAATTCCTTTTGTTTGGGCTTTGCGCATTCGAACCCAAGATGATGATAGAAGTTGTTTTACCAAAATTTTCATAGTTTTGAAGAAGATGTTTTCAATTGATAATGCAAACCGTCTGTCTACATTTGTCAACTCCCACTTCGTAATCTGTTGATAGGATATGTGCTTTGGAAGGTTGTAATTACGTGGAGTAGCAAAGAATTTTTTTGGGAATGATAGTTCTTCACAAAATTTATCTTTGAAAATGCTTAATGGTGAAAAACCTTCGGATGGTGCAACTTCAATAGTTTTGCCCTTGAAATCCACAACTTGTTGGCTTGTATAGATTCCATGGACTAATATATTCGTAAGTAGTTCCTCTTCTATTTGGTCTTCAATGTTTTCTTCATTGTTTGTTTCAATATTTTGTTTTGCTTGAACTATTTGCACATGCTTTTCCCAAAGTTGGTTAATACGGATATTATTTTCCTTGTATAGTGGTGTTGATAACAACTCGTTCAATGCTAACATCGTGAAAGTCGGTCGTATGATACCACTGACATAATTATGTTTGAATGAGAGTTTACGCTTAAGTGCAACAGCAACTGTGTCATGGTCATTCAAGAACCTTGGCAACACTTGCTGTGCTCTATCTACATCAGCAAAAACGTTCACAACACTCCCATGCAATCCATATTTCCCTTCATAAGAAAGCTCTCGAATTTGTGCAAAAGGTATTCTGATAGATAACAAACGTGCTTCAATATCATTGAGATCATATGTGAATTTATTTTTTGTACTCATTTGCATATTTTTGGAAGAATCTTTCTTTGTTTGATATCTTTGTAGCAAAAAAATTTTGCATACAAGACTATTTGATGGTTGGAGGGCTAGATTTATCTCATTAGATTGAAGAAAAATCGCTAAATCTGTTTTAACTTTTTTCATCTTGCTTCGAAATTTAAGACACCCACAACATATGCATGAAAAAGTGGGAGTATCTAAGACTTTCTTGAAATATTGATCTTCATATGAAACATGTTTTCTCTTTATCTTACGACATAAAGCTTCTATTCCAAGCGTTGAAGGTTGGATTAATGAAGCTGATATTTGTGCATTGTCGATACGTTGGAGAATAAGTGCACGCACTTTATAGATTTTTCTAATGATTAACTCTTTTTTGTGTTTGACAACTCCATATTTGTTTGAGAATAGAGATGCTATTTCTCTTGTAGGAAGGCAAGGGTTTTGCCTAACAAGTTGTTGAATTTCATTATCTTCTTTGCATGACCATAATTCATAAGTATGTTTTCCATGTAAATGACTCAATGGGACAATTGTGCAAGGACTATGTGTTTCATTTAAAAGCAACATATATGTATTACTTTTTTTGTTTTTGCCTATTGCCTTGTTTTTTGATAGTTTGATTCCATTGTATGTGAATAAAGTAAAAGTAGGGCCGAATATTTTGTGGAAACGTTCAAGAATGTCGATAGTCACAATGCCCGAGAAGTGGCAAAATTAATAGAAAAATGTTTAACACTTTCAAGTGTGAAGAAGTCCTTTCTAATTTTAGTGAACATCTGCCATGGAGTATTTGATGTTTGCCATGTACTTGTAATGTTTTCATACATGGTCTTCACAAGTTGTTCGTACGAAAGATTTGGAAAGAAATGTAGAAGACACAAGAGAATATTTGTGTTATTTTGATTTGCCACAAAGAAAGTTGGTGTGTCACACACATTTTTTTGTTGAAGAAGTTCACTTAAGTTCATCTTTAAAATCTTCCAAATGAAAAGAATTACGTAATACACTTTTTCAAAGGACAATTGCAACTATTTCAATTTCGATTAATGCCAACATACACAAATAACATATATGGAAACAAATTTATCAAGCTGAATTGTAATTAAATGTAATGTGATTATGCATTTGGTTCAAATGCAATTACAAATCCAGAGCTATTCACAGTGAAGCTCCCACTAGGTTTGGTTGTCTTAAGCTTGATGCATGCGAACATCAAATCTTGATCATACAATTGTACAAATGGATAAGATAGACCAAGAACAATGTCAACATATTGGCCTCTGATGTGGACCGGTACTTGTTCTCCTCCACATTGCACAATATCATCTGTAAGACAAGGAACCTCCTTGATACTTTGAGGGCCTTTGCATGTGAAGCAGTAAGGCTTAAGTGGGTCTCTACTAACTCGAGTTCCTCCGCAAGTCTCACAAACGTGCTCAATTAAGTCGGCGTTGATATTAGTAAAGTGCAAAATACCAAACACCTGCACATTTCAAATGAGATGATATTAGATGTAGTTTTCTCTTCAAAAAAATTAGCAATACAAGTTAAGAATACTACCTTGGTTCCGTATCCCAACCTCCCCACTTGGCTAACAAAGGCAGCTTTTAAAGCATCCCTTGTTGACCCCTCTGGAACTTCCGCTAGAATGGTGAAATAAAAAACACAAATACTCCCTTTTGCCTTCAAGAAGGATACATTCTTGAGGATGTACATAACCACCCCTTCTTCATTAAACTCTTGAATAAGTTGAGTAAGAGTTGGCTTTCTCTCAGTCACAAAAGACAACTGCAATCAAGTGAGTTTCTTTCATCAAATTCAAACAGAAGAAAAGTTTAATATACCATGGAAAAATATTACGAAATTGCTAAGTCAACATACTGTAGCTCTGTCTTTGTCACTCACGAGGACCATCAGCAACAATAATTTGATCTCCCTGCATCCCATCATCGCTTGCACCTTTAATTATCACAATGCCAATTGTCCTCATAATGTTTGCAACTGTGTATTTGTGGAAATTTATCATTTCCGCAACCCATGGCACATAAGTGCACAAGGAATGATCTAGCAGCAATTGAAGGTTGCCTTCAAAAGGCTCTCCTTTAATAATGCATGTAGTAGCATCTAGGAGTAAGGAGAACCATCGCAGCTTGTTATGGACCCAATTTACGAGAGTTAGATAAAGTGTATGCAATATGTAGTAAAACAAATAGAACAATATATTAAATGAGAAGAAATAGACTTACCACGGTTGCCTTAAACGCCAACCGTCTGCCTGCACCAAAGTGCAAAGTACCTACGGAGTCCAACCATCTCCTCATAGCCCTCCTCTGACCCTCCAATAGTTTGGGATGGTCCCTGTACTGCTTCTTGAAAAACTTCCAATCAGCTTTATCTATCAAGCTAGGTTTAGCCTTCCCCTTTGCGATGGAAGTACGCAAGGTTCACCTATGATGCTTCAAGAGGACCGCCATGTGCTTTTCATATAATCTGAATTGAACTCCCAATTTGGGGGGTTAGGATATTGTTTTTTCAATTCATCGATGGCTTCCTGCTTCTTTTGGTCATCTTGGTACCGCCAGTCGGTGGCTATGCCGCTCCTGAAGTGGTGGCTCATCAACCTTCTCATGGTGGCCATCATTGTTGAGCCCTTTTTATTTTCTATTATCTCTCCAACAACCATGATTTCATAGGACAAGTCCTCGGTCGGGTAAGGAGGACTCATGGTAGTGGCAGAGTTAGTGTGAGTGGTGTTACTGCAAACGCTTATGGAGTGAGAAGTAGTAGTGGGAGTAGGAGAGGGCAAGGGACTGTACTGGGTCTCGGGACCAAGTGGAGACCTATAGGAATGTGAGTGTGTTGACTCGTCTATATCTCCCGAGTCAGCACAACATAAGTGACCCTTCCTACTCTTCCTTTCCTTATGATGGGCACGCCCAGGTGATGACCCCTCAGTCGAAGGGGCTAGAGGGGATGGCTGGACGGTAGGTCCAGCCGTCGGTGTAGGAGAGGGATTTGCTGAGGTCCTCTGGGATAACAAAGAGAAGAATCTCGCTGCCTCCAAATTGGTTATCTATACGACACTCGATGGGACTCCCGACAAAGCCATGGGCTACTAGTAAAGGAGTTCCTTGAGGGGTAGTCACAGTGCTATGTTCGAGAGGAGTCGGGCCAGGAATAGTCACAGGGGTAGATCCTAGAGGTGCCATCTGAGTGGATTCAAAGTCATATGGAGAGTAGAGATCATGATGTCTCCTCCTATGAGGGTTTTCATACCCGTAGGACATGCGACATGATCCCATGTCTAATTTGGGGAGATTGGACAAACATAGACACAAACACGAAGACAAAAAATAAAAAATAAAAGACAAGAGCAAGTAAGAAGTGGATAGATAATTAATTACTTAAGACAATTATGAAATTCAAACTCAAGAAATTATGAAAATGCAATTAATCACTTGTGAAAATTATGAAATGACATCAACGCATAAAAGATAAATATGAAAGGACAACTATTTACTTAAGACAATTATGAAAAGCTAGTTTTGAAATGACAAATTTTTATGAAAGACAAGTGGAATTCAATAAGATTTTCATATATATATATATAAAATAGAGACTAAAAGTATGTCTCCAAAATTATGTATATAAAAAATATATGTCTCCAAAAGTATGCTTAAGGAAAATTTGTCTCCAATATAGGTCTATTGCTTTGCATTAATGTCTGAGGTACTTTCCTCCTCTGCACTGCTAGGCGTGTCATTGGGGACCTCATCCTCCACCTCTTCTAATATGCGGTCATGCTCTTCAACGATTATGTACTTGTAATCCATGAATTCCTCCACACAATCCATTATGTCCTTTAAACAATCATATTTGAGGCTCTATCAGTCGTTGCGGTCTCTCCACAACCTACGGAGATCTCGTAGGTTGTGTCGTGCGTTTCTCAGTTGCCCTTACTTCACTATCCTTCAACTTGGATCCCACTCAGAAGCACGCACCCCCATGTTGTACTTCACCCAGTCACTCTCTTGCGCAATCTTCTCTTTTACATGAGTTAGTAGAGAAGCTATGTCTATAATCCATGCGACGTGGGGAACCAGGTTGGGGTTTAAGGAGGACACCCATGGGTGAGGGCGTAGTTGTTCCATTTAGAATCTATTTGAAAAAAAAAGAACCAAATACAACTAAGGAGCATGTGAAAAAAGAACCAAATACAACTAAGAAGAGAGGAAAAGAAGAGAAGCATAAGCATAAGCATAACCATAAGAGAAGCATAAGAGAAAAGAGAAGCATAAGCATAAGAGAAGGAAAAACATAAGCATAAGAGAAGAAAGAGGGGGAAAGAGATTGAAAGACGGGAAAAGAGCATAAGAGAAAAAGAAAGAAAGCCTATGCTTATGCTTATGCATGAGCATATGACCATAAGAGAAAAAGAGAGAAAGCATATGCTTGTGATACAAAATTGCTCAAACGAGCCGAGCGACAGAAGCATATACATGTCAAAGATATACAACATTGTTTGTTACAAAATTACCCTTTCAAAAGAGAGGAGAAAAGAAGAAAAGAGGGGGAAAAAGAGAAAAAGAGAGAAAGTATATGCTTATGAAAAGAAGAGAAAAGAAAATGAAAGAGAGGAAATAAGAGAGGGAAAAAGAAGAGAAAGAAGAGAAAGGAAGAGGGAAAAAGAGAAGGAAAAAAGAGAGGGGAAAAGCATATGAGCATATGAGCATATGCTCATGAATAAGCATAAGCATAGGCAAATGCATATATGAAGAGAGGATGAAAGAGAGGAAATAAGAGAGGGGAAAAGAAGAGAAGGAAGATGAGAAAAGAGAAGGAAAAAAGAGAGGGGAAAAGCATATGAGTATATGAGCATATGCTCATGCATAAGCATAAGCATATGAGCATAAGCATAAGCAAATGTATATGCTTATGAAAAGAAGAGAAAAGAGGATGAAAGAGAGGAAATAAGAGAAGGGAAAAGAAGAGAAGGAAGAGGAAGGAAGAGGGGGAAAAAGAATGAAAAAAGAGAGGGGAAAAGAGCATAAGCATAAGAGAAGGAAAAAGAAGAGGGGAAAATAAGAAAAGAGAGGAGAAAAGAAGAAAAGAGGGAAAAAAAAGAGGAGAGAAAGCATATGCTTATGCTTATGGATGAGCATATGAGCATATGCTCATGCATAAGCATAAGCTTCTGAGAGAGATACATAGACAAATGAATATGCTTATGAAAAGAAGAGAAAAGAGGATGAAAGAGAGGAAATAAGAGAGGGGAAAAGCAGAGAAAGAAGAGAAAGAAAGAGGGGAAAAGAGAAGGGAAAAAGAGAGGGGAAAAGAAGAAAAGAGAGGAAAAAAGAGAAAGCATATGCTTATGCTTATGCATGAGCATATGAGCATATGTTCATGCATAAGCATAGGCAAATGCATATGCTTAAAAAAAGAGGAGAAAAGGTGATGAAACAGAGGAAATAAGAGGGGAAAAGAAGAGAAGGAAGAGGGAAAAAGAGAAGGAAAAAAGAGAGGGGAAAAGCATATGAGCATATGCTCATGCATAAGCATAAGCATAGGCAAATGCATATGCTCATGAAAAGAAGAGAAAAGAAAATGAAAGAGAGGAAATAAGAGAGGGGAAAAGAAGAGAAGAAAGAGGAAAGAAGAGGGGAAAAGAGAATGAAAAAAGAGGGGAAAAGAAGAAAAGAGAGGAAGAAGAGGAAATAAGAGAGGGAGGGAAAGAGGGGGGAAAGAGGGAGGAAAAGAGGAAAAGAGGGGAAGAAGAGGGAATAAGAGAAGAGAGGGGAAGAACGCCCATCACTGCAGCTAGGCTTAAAGCGCTAGCTATAGGCCAACGCAAATAACGAAAACAAAAAAAGAAAAAACTTGAGGAAGCACTTTCTTACCTAGAAAAGTCCCGCTCGGTCTTTCATGGATTGGCCCTACAAAAGAGAGGAAACATACAATTTTTTAGATAACTAGTTAGAGGAAGGAGGAGTTTGCAGAAGCAACTTTCCAAAGGGATTGGATTAAGGGGACAAGCATAAGCCTACAAACAAGGAGAAAGCACGAAAGGAAGGGAAAGAGGAGAAAGAGAAATACCAAAAAGAGAGGAGAAAATCTCATTTTTTTGTCCTTAATCTCTGAAAATCAAGCCTGAAAATTAGCACATAGGCTTAGCAATGCAAGGAGAAACATACTTCAACACACACAAAATGAAATCTCACAAAAAATGAACCTACATTGCTTAAAGAGACACACCTTCTTGAAAAACTTCCTTTCACACAAGTAGAGAGGGAGAAGGGTGGAGAGGGAGCATAAGTGTCAATGGGAGAGGGGCTTGGTAAGGGTGAGGATTGTGGGGCATAGACAAGGAAAGCGAGATCGCCGAATATAACGTGGGAGGAGAGATTTTTGCTTTTCTTGCAATAGAGTTGTGAAAGACGGCATCGTGCAAGATTTCAGGTTTTAGTCCCCCAGCATCACTATATAGCGACACTAGTCAGTCATTATATAGCGACACTCATACCCTAAAAGTGTCACTATATAGCGACACTTATACCCTAAGTGTCGCTATATAGCAACACGTAAACCCTAAAGGTCACTATATAGCGACACTTATATCCTAAAAGTGTTGCTATATACTTATATCCTAAAAGCGTTGCTATATAGCAACGAAACAGGGCAAAGCATCACTATATAGGAACAGTTCAAGGCACTTGATCTAAGAAGAGAGGGAAGGAGCTCATGGGTGGCTATTGTTTGGATCTTAATGGATTTCCTTACATTTTATGTTGTGATTTTGAAGGTGTGCAGATGGAAGGGACGAGTGGTAACGCATAGTGGTTTACGGAGAGGTTGTATTGTCATTGCACGCATTGCAAGCGAGAAGTATGACATCAACGTCATATTGTCATGTGCCACTTGAGGATGTATGGGGAGGAGCCCAAACTAGTACCCACCGTTGGTGGTGCACGTGGTAATGGGTCATCGAAAAGTAAAAGCTATTTGAGTTCGTGATTAATATTGCAAGATCTTATATTTACATGAAACCTTGACATAGGATGAGAAGGATGGCGAGGGTTGTGTGCGTATACCTTCACACTTTTAGAAGGAGTATGGCTTACGGAGAGGTTGTATTGTCATTGCACTCATTGCAAGCGGAAAGTACGACATCAATGCCGTATTGTCATGCGCCACTTGAGGATGTATGGGGAGGAGCCCAAACCAGTACCCACCATTGGTGGTGCACATGGTGATGGATCATCAAAAAGTTAATACTATTGTAGTTCATGATTAATATTCCCTGCATACACGACACGAAATCTTGAGACAAGATCTTATATTTACACGAAACCTTGAGACAAGATGAGGAGGGTGGCGAGGGTGGTGTGCGTATACCTTCAAACTTTGAGAAGGAGTATAGTCTCCCAAATGTGGCAAATGATGAGGAGGGTATGTTGGACATGATGGATTCTATTTTTAGGGCAATGCACGTGATGTCCGAGTCTGAGGCTGTGTACATGGTACCTTTAATAGAGGACTTACAAATCTTATGGACAGGAGTGTGGGTCGTTCATATTTCCAGAGCTCCTAGACATATATCAATGACATTTTTGTGTGGAACACATCGATTGAAAGAGAGTCACGTATCATTGTGGAGTCATGGGTAATATAACTTCACACAAAACAGGGCAAAGCATCGCTATATAGCAACGGTTCAGGACACTTGATCTAAGAAGAGAGGAAAGGAGCTCATGGGCATAAGCCTACAAACAAGGAGAAAGAGAAAAAAAGAGAAATACCAAAAAGAGAAGAGGTGAGTCTTCTTTCTTTCACCAAATCTCATTTTTTGTCCTTTATCTCTAAAAATCAAGCATGAAAATTAGCACATAGGCTTAGAAATGCAAGGAGAAACATGCTTCAACACTCACAAAATGAAATCTCACAAAAAATGAACCTACATTGCTTAAAGAGACACACCTTCTTGAAAAACTTCGTTTCACACAAGTAGAGAGGGAGAAGGGTGGAGAGGGAGCATGTGTCAATGGGAGAGGGGCTTGGTAGGGGTGAGGAGTGTGGGGAATAGAGGAGGAAAGCCAGATTGCCGAATATAACGTGGGAGGAGAGATTTTTGCTTTTCTTGCAATAGAGTTGTGAAAGACAATGTCGTGCAAGGTTTTAGTTTTTAGTCCCCCAGCATCACTATATAGCGACACTGGTCAGTCGTTATATGGTGACACTCATTCCCTAAAAGTGTCGCTATATAGCGACACTTATACCCTAAGTATCGCTATATAGCAACACTTATACCCTAAAGGTCGCTATATAGCGACACTTATATCCTAAAAGTGTCGCTATATACTTATACCCTAAAAGTGTCGCTATATAGCAACGAAACAGGGCAAAGAGTCACTATATAGCGACAATTCAGGGCACTTGATCTAAGGAGAGAGGGAAGGAGCTCATGGTTGGCTATTTTTTGGATCTTAATGGATTTCCTTGCATTTTGTGTTGTGATTTTGGAGGTGTGCAGATGGAAGAGATGAGTGAGAGCGCAAAGTGGTTTACAAAGAACATTGCCACAAATGTTTTCCCTAATTGTGCATTCCCAGAAATAAATATTTGGAAACTTTCTTCTAATTTTAGTCTTTTTTAAAGCAAAATGTCATCCGCAATGCCACACTACTCTACGATTGTTTGCCGGTACATCTAATAGTACATCATGTTTGTGAGGAGGTTGACAGGAAGGTGTTGCGCTACTTTGGGAGTGGTCATGGTGCCCACGTTTTGCATTTCCTGTCGTAGGTCGAACTTGTTGGGTTCAAGTGCGATGCTGGATGCCTCTAACGAGCTTGTTGTAGTATTAGACTTGGATGATACACAGATGTCCTTAAATGTGTCTTGCTTATTAAACCTTCTCTCGTTTTCCATGATTATGTCTTTGCACTCCGAGTGCATGTCATGCCAAGTCGGGTGTATGGGATCCAATGAGTGCTCCACATGACTGAATGGAAGGTAGAGGAGGCATTTCTCTCTGTAGTCGTCCTCCGGTTTTTTATGCTTGTTGTAGTTGTTGAACCGTATTATCTTGTTGCATCTCCTTTTTTGTGAGTGTCCTCCCTTGCTATCATATTCACTTGCAAAAGCCGCCAAGCACAAGCTTTGCATTGTGTTTGGCCGCTTCCTGTACTTGTTGATTATGGCATCAAAAAGCACTTTTGTGCTATACGGGTCTAGAGTCTCCAATTGCAATCGTCTTTTCAGCAAGAGAGTATGTTCATATGCTATGCTTGTGTTTATGTAAACAAATTCTCTTGTTGCACTTGTAAGTGGTAATGAAAGGCACATGTAAATAGCTTGTTGAGCGCTGATATGTTGTGTGTTGAGTATGGCATTCTCAAATTTTTGTATGCTGCATTTGTAGGCAGATTGTTTTCAACGCTGTGCCTGACTGACTCTTTGACTGCGCTCGTGGTCTCTAGCTAGGGGGCAGGGTTTTTTTTTGTTCAAATGATTGCCCCTCCATCAACATCACATGGCCACTCATCTAGCTAAATCGTTAAGTAAATTGCGCATAGAGCCAAGATTAGCAGTCCTATGGTGAAGGGGGTCTTAAACTTGAAATTTTATTTCTTAAAATTACAGGCATTTTAATATACCACCTTGAGACCCAACAAAGTGGTCTCTAACCTGTTGTAGATGGGTCATGCTAGTCGTCTTGATTAACTTACAACATGCTTTCAGATGATTGGAAGCTTGGCCTACACATAATTCCTATCAAGGCAAAGGACAAAACAAATGGTGGACCTAGACAAGTCATAGGATTGAGGACTTTTGAGCTAGTCAACCTTTACCTAGAAGGTCAAATTGTGAGTGCTGCCACATGTTCATGCTTATTGATGTGTGATCATCCAAGGAGATTTGAGTAAAATATCCTAAAATGATTAAAAACTTACACCTTTTAATGGTATGAAAAGGAATGACACATATTTGGTGAGATTCATGAACTTTTTAGCTTGAAGGGTGTTTCTCAACTTGTATTTCAAACTACTAAGTTAAGCCATATGTTCACCATTTAAGACTAGAAGAGTTAGCAAGCATACATAAATAGATTGTGGTGTGAAGAAACCGCCTTTAATATTGGAAAACATACATAAAGAGAATGGGGTATGAAGAAATTAATGAGGAAACAACAAATTAGAATTGTCACAATATGAACATAATAAAGCAACAAATGATTTTTTCAAATAATAAATTTTCCTCATGAATAAAGTTATGCCATATACATTATTGTCTTTTAGTGCTTAACTATGACCTTCGCACATGAGTAATGAATCAATAAAATAAATATAACCTGTCTCTAATCGAGGGGCTTAGCTTAGCAAGGCATGTCTATATCTTTCCTTGCGTGTAGAATCTACAAAAGTTGTCTTATTTGTTTTACAGTACATGATAATGGACTATCCTAGTAGTCCTATTTGAACACATTCACAATGACCCCTACAAAATTGATTTCAATCACTTTAGGTCACAAGGGTTCTTGCAATGTGCAATGTATTGACAAGGCATGAATGATGGGAAAAATTCAAACGGTTAGTGGAAGTGTCTCATGTCTTCTAACACTATGTGAGTGGGAGTATCTATGTTCATGAACACTGCTACTATCATTGAGCACAAGGGAGTGAAACCATTTGATGGTACCAAATTCCAAATGTAGAAATGATGCATGGAGATGTACATGCAAGAGTATTCACTGGAAAGGAAAAAACTCCCATGAAAGTGTGTGGTAATTTAATTGATGATTGGTTGCTCTCACTTAAGAGGAAGACTCCTTATTTGACAAGGACAACAAGGCCATGTTGGCCTTATGTGGGAGCTCTGGAGGATGTTCTAGTTAAGCATCTCAAGATGCTATTGATCAGTGCATGGGAGGTAGCCTTGAATCATATCAAGAAGATTCGAGCCCTCACCAAGAGCTCGAATTAGTTGGAGTGCCTATCAATGTAGAAGATCTAGTGGCCCGCACATTTAGTAGTCTTTCTAGTAACTATAAGACTTTGGTCATCACCATTGGGAATGCAATCGAGAATATGATGCTTGAATATGTACGTGCTTGACTACTTGAGGAAGATTTGAGTGCTACACTTGCCCCTAGTTGAGGAAGGGAAAACAAAAGGATGATGGCGAGTCAACCAAATATTTGGGTGGGAGAAAAAAGCAATTCACATATGTAGAAATAATGTTCAAGCAACCAATTGTGAGATAAGCTAATGTTTGAAAAATTAACCTTGAGTCCCTAGGGCATCCGAAAAATATTTAAATTAGGATGGCTCTTGATGCAAACATGCAAGAATGTCTCATTAACGTATACAAAGAGAATATTGATGTTTTTACATGGATATATGATAATCCATCTATCTAAGGTCACCATCAAATTTCAATCACACCAAATGCCAAACGAGTTCAACATCCTACCAAAGATTAGTTGATAAGTTTTAGAATGTGTAATTATATAAAAAAATTGAGAAGATGTTGGATCTTCTCCAAGACATAGAATCTATTTGCCTACTTGGTCAAAGCCTTATCTATTGCTACCTTGAATTTATACTCAACAAACACATTGGTGCACTAATGCACCTAGGTTCTTAGGAAAGAGCAAGGTCCTTTCAAGAAATAGTGATCTAGCAAAAAAACATCCCTTTGGAGTGGAGGATCTCTTGGAATAATGGAGGGGAGGAAAATCAACGAAGGAAACAACCCCCATACATGTGGAAGAGGATGCCATAACAAATGTTTCTTGCTTCAATAGAAGGCTAACCAAAAATATTCTCTCGATTACTCCATATGGAAATATTTTGTTACAATAGAACTAGATTCATCTAGTTAAACTGGATGTGAACTAATTTCACCTAGTTTAAATCCTACGCACGAACATGAGATTGGTGACTTTAACTCAAGGGGGAACTATATTGCAATACTCTCATCTTACATGCGTTCAAGGTGTAATTTAGGAAGTAATATTTTAGATATGAATTTGAAAATATTTTCACACTAGCTGGGACATCCAAAGTTTGTTATTGAGTTTGACGTGTATTATATTTTTACATTCCCTATACTTTTAATAAATTGACAAGAGAATCAATTTTATATGATATATTGTTGCTTTCATGGTTATTAAAAAGATTATGCTTACTCTAATTCAGTATCGCAGCACAACATTATATTATATTTCTACTGCAAAATCATGAATCCAACTTGAAATACAATATTCATAAAATATTAATGGATAATGGCATCTTCAAACCACATACTAATTTAAACTTTGCAAACTTTGGTCTCGACCTTTAATCTCATATTGTTTTCAATAGTCCACATAGACTTTCTCATCAAGATATACATTTACAAATGTATTTTTTAAAAACAACTCATTTATGAACCAAAGATACCTTTTATAAATACATTGACTATTTTTTTTGTCTCAGATAAGGAAAGAGGTGGAGAAAAGCTAACCTACCTTCTTACTTGTATATTTAAATGCGATATTGACGTGCATTGAACCAACTGCATTTGGAAGGTCTTCCATCTAACATATAATAGGAAATACTCCTAGTGCATTTATAACTCTCTGCTTGGGCTAAATGGCATCATAAGCTTACTTCTTTAATGTTCCTAATTGATTAGGAACATTACAAAATAATCAATACACTTGTCAAGAATAGTCCAATATTTAGCTCTCAAATTAAACCTTTTAGACTCTAAATCCATATTCACTACTACACATGGGTCCTATTCCGATGCTTAAGCACCGACTTTTAGCACACACGGGGTGCTAATCATCGATAATCAAAGTAGGATTAGTTAAGTGTTGCTATATAGCGACTTTAGACAAGTGTCGCTATATAGTGACCTCTCGGGGGGGGTCACTATGTATAAACCCTCTATATCACGTGCGTTCAAGGCCTATTTCTAAAATACCTTATCTGTAAATTTTTCATTAATAAAATGTACCCGTTTTCTATACAAATCTGTAAATTTTTTTCAGAACTATTTTAAATAGTCCCTTATGTATATTTATTTCTGTAAATTTTAGAAATAAAAAATATCCTTCTGTTGAACTCACGTGATATAGTTACATATGATGAGTGACCCCCCCGAGTAGTGACCTTTAAATAGAATCGCTATATAGTGGCACTTACTAGACTTGTGAATAGTCGTTATATAGTGACATTGATATAGTTTCCTATAGTGACGTTTTACAGAGAGTGTTTTTTCACATAGTACACTTACACATGTATAGAGACTATTTATCATGTATGTGTGTGTAATTTTGTATGGTTGTGATGAAGTGTAAGTCTATGTGTCTATTTGTAGAAACATTTAATGTCCATGAACATCATCAAACAACATCCAAGCTTATCTTATCCTCAAAGCAATTCAAACCGTGGCTCCTTTCATTGTATATAGAATGCAAGATTAGTTCCATGCCTAAGTCAAGAGAGTTTTGTTTTCTCTAAAAGTATTAAGCTTATTAGGAGCTAGATACCAGTTTGTTGTAGGCTTCATCGCATGAAGTTTGTAGAAAGAGATCTGAGAAACATAAGCCTAACCATCTTTGCTAAGAAAGACAATTAAATATATCAACAATGAATACTTATAGTGAAGAAATCAACTTCAACTAGGCAATGCATGCCCAATTACTCTCTTGTAATAACTTAGTGGCATGGACCAAGTTAACATTTTTATGTAACTCCAAGATAAGTGTCCTCCTCTATCTTAAGCTTCTTTCAACATCCCTCATGATTATTCAAATAAGCACCACGAAGTATTCAAATGGTTACCAACTTCAATAAGCATTCTTGGAACCAGTTAGATCAAGTGCAAGGAGCTTCTCTCATCCACTTGCCACATGGGCAACTCTCTCTTGCCCTCTAGAGCTTCTCCTCTCCTTCCACATGGCAAACATTTCCTTAAAGAAGTACAAAGATAAGATAATAGAATACTGCCCTTCCAAGTTACTATTTAAATTAGTCAAGTCCATGTACTTCTACATAGCAATCAGGTGAAAATGAACCAAGGATTACAGACAAGCAAAAGCCTTGATTGAATAATGACAAGTACTCACAAAGGCTCTTGGCCTCACTTCCTACCTCTACATTCTTATTTTTAAACATGTATATATATTAAAAGTTTAGTTGTCCTCCATATGGGTGTGCATTGCAAATTTAAAATGAAAGTGCATACATACATATAAACTTTCTCAAGTTTGCCTCCATGTGAGGGTGCATTGCAAATTTCAATTTGCTAAGGCAAATAGATTTTAACTCCTTGATATGCCTTTAAAGTTTACATTCATCTGTATCTGGCATTCCTTGTCTCTCAATCACTACAACTGAGACCAGCCAACTAGTGTACCAGTTTACTCTGGTCTATGAATAAGTCAGTCAAATTGGGCAACATGTTGACTTGACCAATAGGCTGACTATGCTCATTAGGGACAATTTTACTAATTGAACAGGCCAGTATTGTACACCCTTGTAGGCGCATGTGTATGCATCTATTGCAAACCTGCTTTGGATCTGATGCTCCTAGTAGTTGTAATCTACAACCTTAATTTTTTGTTGCTCATCTGTATTTAAGTACTACAAGAGGTGGTCGCTCTGCATAACCTATAGATCTCTACTACCTCTTTGTCCTCCTCATATGGGGTCTCATAGGTTGGATCATTGATTTTTAACAAGAAGGCCTACCATGTGTATCCCCCATGAAAAACTAGCTAGAGCTTCTAGCTAGAGCTTGGTTGACCAATCATGAAGGCCTATCTTGGATCCTTAGTTCAAAACAGGAGACCCTCAAGCTTTCTCTAGTTGATGATTGCGGCCATGGATGATTTAGAGGGGAGTGGACACAATTATGGAGGAGGCTATGGGATAATCCTTGAGATATATGTGGAAAGGGTGGGTCATTGTTAGAGCCAATGGAGTCATATCAAAGAGAATCACTTGTACACATGCTTTAGGGAAATGGATTAATGTAGCTAAAGCTTAATTGGGCATCTTGGAGATTTATTATTTCATTCAAGACCTTGATTCTTGTTTGAATAGTTACTATGAGTGCTCCTTGATTATGTTGCTAGCTTGCATAGGTTAATGCAAGTGGAAGAGTACATATCTAGATAAGAGGATAAACCCCATCTGCTCATGGATTTTGTATACATTCGTTTCGTGCTAATGAAGATTTATATTGTAGGTGCATTCTTATATTGTGTGTTCATCGTACTGTATAGGTCCTCTCTTCCTCATTCTCTTGGAAAATTATTCATGCCACCAAAACTCATCTTGGCTGCATTTCCAATGTGCTTTCATGTTCTATTCTAGAGTTGAGCCTCATGTTAAGGCCAATCGAGCCTTTGTATGTGCATTTCTATTAGTAATGGGGTGGAATTAAAAAACAGATTCAAAATATTAATGTCTATTGGATCTTGCACTCATGTGTGATGTGCTTGTAGTAAAATGTGCATTGATGGCCCTATCTCATTTCAAGAAGACAACTTTCTCTTTTAATTGTGCGATAGTGAGAATTACTATCTCAATTAGTTTATTGGCAAGTTGTTTTTTGATTGTTGCAACTTTCTTGCTCCAACTAACAACTTTGACCAATTCCACCCAAGCTATTTCTCAACATCCGTAAAATCTTAGCACCCTCTATGTAGGCATCCTACAAAATAACCATCTCCTCAAACCTTGGAGGACTACTTCTTTACATTATCAAAAGTCTTAGTAAGCTCTTGCATAGTGGAATCGTATTAGAGTTGTAGGGAATTGTGCATATTCCACGAATAGTGTACATCCTTATGCATGTCTTTGTTATGTTTGCACTGTGTTTGATTTGAATCATGGGCACATTGCTTGTCTCTCAATCTTTATAAAGGATATCTATTTGTTTCTCTTTGAGGCTCAAGGTATTCTAACATGGACTTCAGATTAGCCTCTATATAGCACATTCTTTGCATCTATTTAAGTGCTCTTTAAATCAATGTTTATTTAAAGAAGATTTCATAAAACATTAGGTGCTCATTTGGGTTTGGGACATAAAATTGGGTGAGCATGGCTTTTTCATTTTGTTGAAACATCTATGTTGATCCCCAAAAATAGCCAAATTTTGACAACCCATATTGATTGACAAATCCAGATTGGTCATCTAGCGTACCAAATCAAATGACAAGATATGTTTTAGATAGTAATCATCTTTCTTGAATCATTTAGTAAAGTTACATGCATCGAAATAAGCATATTATGAAGCTATGACTTATTTTCTCCGCCTAGTTTAGAGCATGGTTTCCCATTTTAGGATATCATTCCTGAAGGGGGAGGATGGTAGGAATGGCATGTAGGTGCCCCTTTTTCAAGGGGTATTTTTGAAAAGGAAAAACCATTTAAATTTCTTGTTTAGCCTCCTCATCTCCTCTTCCCATCGATGCATCATTGCTTTCATGCTCATGCTTTCTAGGTTTATTCCAATGCTCGGGGACATAGTCGATAATTTTGACCTTCTCACGTGTGCTACCTTCAAGTTGTTTAGCATGGTCTTGTTGATTGCCTTTGAATATGAGACTTCCCATCCTCACATTTTCTCCACTACAACTGCAGCCTACCAAAATAACATGGTTCATTGATTATCTAGAAATTAATGCCTCATTTGTCTTAGAATGCCTAAAATTTGGCAAGCTTTGAAGCCTTGTTTCACCATCCGTGCCGAACTACACATTGAAGAACTCCATAGAGAAATTCTATGTCTCCGATGCAAGCTCTAAATTAGATAGCCTTGAACTACTTCCAAGAAAAGTAAGCACCTTCCCATCATGATTTTGATGATGTAAAATTTTCTATCATGGTAGAAATGTGATCCTCGTTTGCATTCAGTTTCCTCTTTTGCATTCAGTTTGTAAGAGGTTACATAAGGTGGAAAATGGAGAGAGTATGGATGCATTCAATGGCATGATTTAAAGGTTGGCCAAGGAGTTGGTTGGAAGTTTTGCAATCTCAAAGATTGTAGTGATATCCATGATGCAAATAAGTAAGTAGGATCAAGAGGATTATAGAAAAGAAGAAATAGGTGCAAGGCATGCAAGACTTGCATGGAAAAAGAGGACATGCATAACTTGCAAGGACAACAAAGGAGTAAGGGAAGAAGACAAAGGTAGATGTCTTATAGAAAAGATGGAGGTGCTAGGGTATGTATAAAATGGACTCAAGAGTAGGGAGGGAAGAAGACAAAGGTGGATGTCTTATAGAAAATATGGAGGTGCAAGGGCATATATAAAAAAGGAATCAAGAGTAGGTAGTGGAAAAAAATGAAGTTGATTTCATGTAAGAAATCAAGTGCAAAAAAGTAGGTATTGTTATGATCAAGATTACAAATTTCAAGTGCCGCGATGGTAATAGTTGTCCACAAGGAGAATTATACTCAAATTATGATGAAAAGAAATATTCCATCAATAAAATGAAATAAGAAGCATAGTGTTCCAAAAGGATTTTGCATGGTCTATATGGATGTTGCAAAGATCGTATGCACATTGAGGCCACTATGATGCCTAACTTTGGCTACATGGCTTAAAAAATAATTAATGAAGACTAAAGATCCTCCCTGATGATGGGCATATTACAATCATACCCTGAGTGGAGTTAAGTGCCTCGAATCCAAGAGGACAGGTGAGGAATTGAGTCCGCCTCATATAGACTGTTAAACATGTACACAATATGCCGAAAGTACTTGTAAGAGGTCAGTGTCTCAATCTCTATAGAGTACCTTGATTATAGATATTGCCTATGCAACTATTGTGAAAGGTTTGCATTGCATCCAAAGGAGCCTACAACATGTGTTCTACCTTGGGTTTCCAAGAAACTAGTCAAGCTCCGAGTGAGTGCAAAGGGAAATGAGGTTCACCCACAAGAGGCTGCCTACATGTTCATGCTATTGAGGGTGAGTGTAGCCAAGGGACGTCGAGGTTAGAGATCCTATTGGTTGCTTGGGTTAACTATGCATTAGCATCCTTATGGCATTATAGGCTATAACTATGTCAATTTTGTTGATGACCACACAAGGAAAGTGTGGGTTTACTTTATGAAAGAGAAAAGTGAAGTGTTTATCCACTTCAAGAGCTTTAAGGCCATGGTAGAAAAGGAAAAGGCATCCATATAAAGGTGCTAAGATCTGATGGAATGAGAGAATATTTCTCTAGTGAATTTAGCGAATACCTACAAGAATAGGGAATTCAAAGAAAATACTCATGCAGATCTACCCCTCAACAAAATGGGTTTGTAGAGAGGAAGAACAAACATATTGCAAAAATTGTTTGTGCCTTGCAGAATGAGAAAAACATGGTGGGCATTTGTGCTTAACAAGGATTGTGCATGCAATTGTCTCCACCTTCTTTTGCATCCTCATCCTCCATCTCCACCCTTATCATCTGTCTCCACCTCTGTTTCCACCCTCATTGTCTATCTTTATCCTCGTCCTATGTATCTTGCATTACAAAAACGTAAGTATAAGTTTAAACTTTTGCATATATTTCTATACGTACAAGCTCAGGTCATTTTTAATATTTTCCATTATTTTAGGCCCATGCCTCTTCTTCTTGTTCCTTGGATCAAGACTTGCCTTATCCATAAATTATCAACAAATTCCCACAAAGTACCTAAAAGGTTGTGGATCTACTTTTCCATGATGTGTACGCTTGGATATCTTGCTTATGTAGACAAAGTGGGGAGGATATGTATGGAGGTGATCTTTCAAGTTTTCCCTCATAAATACCCCTTTAAAAATGGCCATTGAATCCCTTTTGCAAAATCCACTTATAGTCCAGGCTCTCTTTTTATGCCTTTGTATATTGATGCCTTGTGTATATATTGGACAATCGATAATAGAATCATTTTCAATATCTTTATGTCCAATCATATTATAATTTTCATGGTTCTAAGAGAGAGAGAGAGAGAGAGAGAGAGAATATTGTATTAAAGCCAAGCAACCTTATTTTCATAATACTTAGACAAGGAAATTTGAAAAGGAATTAAAGCCAAGAAACCTTATTTTCATGCTTACATAAGGAAATTTGAAAAGGAACATCCAATTCTCCACTCTAGCATTCTCATGCATGCTAAGAAACATGGCACATGACTTTCATTAGTATAAGGTTGTAAAAAATAGCTCTAGAATAACTATATGCTAAAACAATTATAAAGTAACTCAAAATAGCTCAAGTCTACAAATCCTATAAGATAGATCTACTATATAGCTCCATGTTTCCTCAACAAAGTTGTGGTTGGTATTCACAACATAGAGCCCTCATCACCTAGGATCTTTGATCATGAAGGCACCAACCCAAACCACCCTTTCTCAAAGAAATGGTAAAATATATTTAGCCCAACATCCAATACATCAATCATAAAGCTACACAATGGCAACCATGAAACTAGGAACGGCATCTTGGAGTATCTCAAAACAAAAGAAATCTCAATTTTACAGAACATACAATGTCAATAGTAATACCCAATCTTCTAAACTCTACCCAAAATCCATAGTCATAATGAAGGTCCCCTAACCCCAGAAGCCCACATGGCTACTCGATACATTGCACACTATAATAAAATCACCCAAAAATAAAAAAGGGTGAAACATATTTGGACAAATATCCAATACCAAACATCGAGCACAAATTAGCTACAGGATGGCAACCTAGGAATGGTATGATGAAGTATTGCAAATCAAAATACAATCCCAATTTCGCACAATGCATAGTGTCAAGACTACCCAATTGCAAAGTAATCCCATAGCACTTTGGCTATTTCTTATAACTTGGAAAAATCTTCTAAAACTTCACCCAAAATAGAGTCATAATGAAGGTTCCTAACCCACAGACCCCACATGGCTACCTGTTACATTGCAAATTGCAATTATAAAATTGTGAAAAGAAGAAGAGAGTAAAACACTAGTAGTCCACAAAGCCGACACTCATTGTAAGTGCACATGTGATAGTGCCTCTGAGAGCTCCTACTTTGTCAATGTAGCATGGTGTACAATTGGATGTTTATCCAAGTCTAGCCACAAATGTTGCAAGAATATATAGTATAGGTGCTAGCACGCCATGTAGCAATCAAGTTATTGTGCTCTGCTAGAGAAATCTTCACATGTACATGAAGGAAAGGCACAAATGGTGACAACGTATTCTAGGCCTTTTGACTATGACCCTCTTGTGGTGGACACAACAAATCTCTTGCTCTAACAACATTGATATTTAGTACATCACATTCCTGTTGAATTACATGACGTAGCAGAACAGAAACTGAACAAAGAATAGAGAGTACATAGCAAACTGGAGAGGAACAAACTTTTCCTTCAATACTGATGTAGTATAAATGATGGCTCCATCCACTCGTGCGCTCCCACAGTGGAGCTTAGATGGCGATCTAGACAGATACTATGTGAAGAGCTACTAGCTGGAAGATTTTTGAATTGATCTAATGCAATGGACTGGGGAGTTTGCCTCTTTATAGCTATGAGGGCGGTACTCGATTCAACGTAGTCGATGGAGTCGACCAGTCAACCTAGTCGAGGGAGCCCGACCAGTCAGCCTAGTCGGTGGAATCGACTAGTCGTCCATGGAATATTCAAGGAATATCCCCTATACTGTCGCCTCGGGGGCTCTCGCCCCCAAACCCCCACCAAGGGGGCCGTTGGCCTCCCAATTAGGGGCCAGCTGGCCCCCAAGCCCTAGCAAGAATAAGGGGCTCCCACACAATCACCTTTCTACCATCAATGGTCTCATTGATAGACCTCATTTGACATGCAAATTAGGATCCATCCAGTGTCCCGGGCTCACACATGCCTTCTCCTCATATGGGGACCTTACAACTTGAGCACCTTGGACCACTGGTGGTTACTAGGAGGGTGGGGCATTGAGCATATCTAACAACCCCCCTCAATGTCCCTGAACTACCTTCTCGACCCAATGTCGAGTCTCTAGAGATGACCCTGAAGATGATCCTTCCTGAGTGCCTTGGTGAAGATATCTGCTCCATTTTCCTCTATTGGAAAGTAGACCAATTCCACTATCTCGTCCTCGATCAAATCACACACATAGTGATACTGAATCTCTATATGTTTTGTGCGTGCATGAAACACTAGATTTTAAGCAATGGCCATGCAACTTTGATTGTCGCACCTCAACACAGTTGCGTCATCCTCTTGCACTCCCATGTGCCATAAGATCCTCCTTAGCCACACTGCTTCACATGCAGCAAAACATGTTGCCTTGTACTCAACCTCGGTAGAAGACAATGCCACTATTGGTTGTTTCTTACTGATCCAAGAGAAGATACTTGAACCTAAAAAGAAACAATATCCAGAAACTGATTTTGTGGAATTAACATCTCCAACCCAATCTGAGTCGCAATGACCAGCCAAGGAAGTGCCCGTACCATAGGTGATGCCATAATCAAGAGTGCCCTTCACATACTTGAGCACTTGCATCCCTGCATTCCAATGATTCTCCCGGGGCTTATTGGAGAACTTTCTCAAAACCATCAGTGGCCAAGAAGGAGGTGTCAAACATAGACAAAAGAATGCCTTCATCACTGCTACTATCAGTGGAAACCTTGGCATCCACACCTTGAAGCTCAACATGCTTCTTCTCCTTCTTCCTGTCATTCTTAACCTTGCTCTTCTTCTTGCATTTTCTTAGCCATTTCCAGCAGTACTTTTTCATGTGGCCATACTTTCCACAATAGAAACATCTAACACAAGTCCGAGAGCTAGACTTGCTCTTGGAATTCCCCCTTGAACATGACCTGTTTCTACCAATTGATCGACCTTTGAAGTGCATATCAAGGCTGTATTTCAGCCCATTAGGGCATTTCAACCCATCATGCTATAACATAACACTATCATGGTCATACATCCGGCATATACGAGTATAGAACTCATATGCATGGCAGTCTACACCCTGTACACCATCATGTACCTGCAAGTAGACTGACTTCGAGAGTGATGACTGAATGATAGAGCATGCTTGCTCATCCATGTCATCCCAATCACTCTGTTTAATGCTATTAGGCTTGACACCTTTGCATTGAATGGGCTTAGGCTGCCTCTTCTGCACTAACACATCATAAATCTGCTCTTTCCAATACTGAAAGTTTGATCCATCCAACCTCTCAATATCAAAGAGGGCACTATCAACTGTAGATGCCATATCTGTGGAACAATAGCTTACAACTAAAGAGGAGTATAGTGCAATAGGCAACCCAAATGACCAAAAAATATAGTGTTGTCCAGACCAATCAGGTCTCCAAATAAACTGGCTGATCCAATGCTAAAAAACACTCAGCCATAAAGAGTCATAAACAAGAATATATGCAGCCCCTAGTAACCTACCAATGCCTAGCAATCCAAGTAAGAAATGCACTGAACCAAATGAGCAATGCCTGCTCAACCAATGGAAATAGGAGCCCAGCTCAACTATCCATAAACATCAGTGTGGCATCCACCAATGCAAATCCATAATGCATCAAAATGGCATTTACTGATCACAAATGCATCATCTCAAGTGTGCAAAATTTTGGCATCAAAATCAAGCATTGACCACTCGCCAAATGTGCCAAAGTGACTTGCCAAAATGCCAATAATGCCCTTGGACCGAAGTGAGATCCCAATCACTTTCTGTAATTTACTGTGAGTTCCCAATTCACTGTTGTACAAGAGAAATTCCTACAACAATACCTCAGCCACTTTGGGCAAAATAACACGCTGTCCCTATTTTTGAACAGCGATATCTTTTCACTAAAAGATCGGATACCAAAGCTGTAAACAGCAAAGTTGTAGCTTGTAGAAAGATCTACAACTTGTCAGTTGATCTCAAGAGCCAAATCCTTGTGGATTCTTAGATATTCTCACCTGAAAAACAGCTTCCTGCACATTGGTCACAAATAGACAGTAGACTGCAACTTTTTGTGGTTTTGCAGAGGCTGTAACTCCTGCAACTTATACCGGATCGACTTGCTTCCAAAAGCAAAGTTGTAGTATGTTCTGTGAACTACAACTTTCCAGTTTGGCACAAAGTGGAATTCCGCACCAGGAAAGAGAGATTCAGTCCTGAAAATGACTGTTTTGTCATTAAAAACAGCAGCAGCAGCAATTGTAATGTCCTGACCAATGGCAAACACAATGCCATAAAATCAGCCCTGAATACGGTAACAAATCAACCCCAAAATGTTGACAAACTAGCCTTGAAACAGCTCCAAACAATGCTAATCTGACAGGATCTCAATACATCACCGTACCACCGTATGTATCCAACATAGGCAAATAACCATGCATCCAACGAATTGTCAATGCATCTCAACCAGGCATGTACCACTGTCAAAGCATGTGTCACAGCCACTGCCAAATTGATGTACCTGCAAGAAAGATATGCAACCCACGGACTAGACAGAGACAGTCGAGCTCTATGACAAGGGAATGAAAGAGGCCTGGGAGATGATTGTATGGTATGAATGCAAGGTGCTCGAAAAGAAGAGTGCTGATGAAGACCATTTGCTGGCCAAAACCACTCAATTCCGTAGTATAACCAATGCGAAAAGCATCTTTAATGAAATAGCTTGGTTGCATGCTCCCTAGCTTCTTCAATCGCCACCAGGCGGCTCAGCCAAAATGAGGCGGCTCTCCAAATGCCTTCAACTTGTAGCTGCATGCAAGGCATCCTCCTTCAAAGGCTTCAACTCCCGTGACCCATGCAACTCCTAGACAAACTATACTAGCAACCAGTCGCTCCATCAATGTTGCTCAAGCTCCACAACCTTACGAGCTCCCCCAAGCCTCACAGCCCACTGTCAACGTTCTCTAACGGGAAGCCATCTCCAACTGCGAATGGCTGCCAACAACGACCACTCTACTCTCATGTAGAGCTAGCTACAACACCACAACCATAGAGTTTTCTGCAGCGATGGGACTATAGCGACATACTCCCAGCAGCAACCACGAGAGGCCTACCTTCAGCTGCCATCTTCACGGCTGGAATGACCTCAATGCGCGATGCATCCAAAGCCACCATTGGTCAGCCAGCAACGAGCAAACAATATTCGAACAGCCTTGAACTTCTAGCCCGCCAAAGCAACGCGCATTTGCAGTTGTCCTCTCCACAATGCCCAACGCAATTGCATATCCCAGGCGCTAGCTGACTAAGCACCAAGTCGAGCTACCTCCATCTTCATGCAATAGGCAACGCATACAATGCCACACCCATCTCCAAGCTCCCGGTAGATCTCTCGAAGCAGTGCCCGTTCTCCTCTCACCGAGCTCCTCGTAGATCGAACGCCATGGGCTCTGATACCAGTTGTGAGAGAGGAAAGCACACACAAAGGGATAAGGAGACACCAAAAGTGGTGGAGCAAAAGCTACTCCAGCTTATTCCTCTATCATATATATATATGAGTATACATGGGCACTATACAGTGGGTGGGCACACTGCCCTTTACCCCAACACATGGGGGGCCTCAAACCCAGGTGGCTGAGCCACGTACACACCTCCTCCTTGAGGTCACCATTCAAGAATGTTGATTTAACATCCATTTGATAAACTGGCCACTTTTTATGAGCAGCCATCGATAGTAACCAATCTGGCTTTGTACTTTTCCAAAGTCCCATCGGCCTTGTACTTTACCTTCCAAACCCACTTGATGCCATTAACCTTTCTGTTAGGTGGTCGATCTACCAGCTCCCAAGTTTCATTCTTCATGATGCTATCATATTCTACTTGCATAGCATTTTTCCAATCTCGGTCTACGAGTGCTTCCTCCAAACTCGCAGGCTCCTTTACTTCTGCAATAATCTCAGCCATTAAGGCCATATTGACTATGTGAGAAGAAGCCCTCCTTTGCTCCTTGATTCTCTGAGACCGCCTTGGTCCATCTACATGCTGTTCAACAAACATAGGCATCTAGTTATCATGGTCATAGAGCTGCCTTATCCATCGTGGCAATGGCTTTTCCGATGGTGTAACAATAGGTTGGTGATTATACCTTCATTATCTGATATTTCCTCCTCCTTTATAGCTCTTGGGACAGGTCCATAGTGAATTACCTCTTTGCTTGGTGATAAAGTGGAAGAGCTCTTCTCTGCATTCACTACATGTGGTTGCTCCCTGAACACCACATCGCGGCTCGCTATGATCTTCTTTGCCTCTTATAGGCTTTCTTCTCATCACAATAGCCTAAGAAGATACATTTGGTTCTTTTTGGTTGTAGCTTGTTTCTCTCTTTGTCTGGTACATGCGCATAGCATTCACACCCAAATGTTCTGAAGTGGGAGACAGATGGTTTCTTACCGCTATAAGCCTCATGTGGTCTTTTACCTTTGAGTGCCTTTGTATAGCTGCGATTAAGGATGTAAACCGCAGTATTGACAGCCTCAGCCCAAAAGAAGTTTGGCAGTCTAGCACCTTTCAACATACACCTCCCCATCTCCACCGTGGTCTGCATTCAGTGTTCAACAACCAAATTTTGCTGAGGCGTATGTGGTGCCGTCCTTTGTCGCTTGATCCCTTTGCTCTTGCAAAAATGTCCAAACTCTGTAGAAACAAACTTACCACCACCATCCGATCTGATTTTCTTCACTTTTCTTCCTATTTCATTTTCAACAAGCTGTAGCCATTCTTTAAATTTACCAAAAGCTTGAGCCTTTTTGCAAAGAAAGTATACCCACATCTTCCTACTTATATAGTCGTCGACAATCAATAAAAAATAGGAAGATCCCCCCAAGGCCTATGTAGGCATCTTACCGCACAAGTCAACATGCACCAACCAGGGTAAATTTTAAGGGCGAATTATAGCCCAAAGGCGAATTTAAAGCAATTAAAAAAGTGGGTGGGCTATTTTGCATGTAAAAGAATGTAAAAAAATTAGCCCAAAAAACTTACATTTAGTTAAAAACATGGATGTGTTAAATCGCCCGCCCTTTTCTACTTTCTCCCCTTTCACGAAGAAGTTCGCCCGACTCTCTCTCCTCGCTTAGATGCATTTGTCATGCATTCGCCTGGGTGGCTTGGCCAATGCACTATTGCCTTGCTTCTCAGGTTCCAAGTAACACGCTGAATCACTGATGGTATCGACGTCTACGACTCTACATTCTATAAAAACTTCGTGCGGCTTCTGTAAGACTGTAAGTTCTGTTGTTGCTAGCCTCGCCTCTCCATTTTTTGGATTTCCATCCAAGTGAACACTGAAGTATTGAAACGAATGCTATCTAATTGCCTAGATCTATTCTTGCACTAAATGTTGTGAGTAAATTACATTTTGAATCTTTGATGCCTATGAGAGGTAGTTGCAGCGTTGCTATGATTGCTTACGTCATGGAGCGACTCATAAATGACGTTTGATATCAACTAACATCTAATTGCTCTTGCAGATCCCTACCTTCTACATAAGCTTGAAGACTTGCAAACGTAAAACGGACCGACGACGGTAAAACGTCACTTTTTTATTATCCTTCAAAAACTATGGAGACGGCAAAAGCAATCTTGTAAGTTGTAGCATGACTCTACGAGCCTACAAGGGAGAAACGACTCAAACGAGTTCCACATCTGATAGCCAACACATTCACGTATGCCTTCTGCGATTTCAGATTTAGGTATGCCTTGTGTGATTTCTCTCCCCACGTAATATAAAGCCCTCCTTGTATCACTATATCTTGTCCCATGTGTTGAGTAACTTTGTGTGCCTTTCACATTGACATGGGTAGCTTTTTTTTTGCTTACATCTAGTTCATCAATTTGTGAATATTTCATCTCACGTAATCTCAAAACTAATTCCTTTGGGTATTTTTGTAATTGGTTGTTCCATGAGTGAGTGCAGTGCTATCATGTTCTCAATAATTTATAGGAACACTCTATTACATTAACCTCCTCTTTTTGCCTATTTGGAGATATAATATCAAATCTCAGGTACCTCTACTTTTGTAGACAAGTTAATTTTTGGTGTTTTTGCATTTTTTGCATAGGGGTTACTTAGAAAAGCTTAACCACCCTTCAAAAGAGCTGTGGCCACTGGACACATAGCTCCGATCATGGTTTTCCAATAGTCTATCACTGGCCTAATGTAGGACTCATAGGATGCATTCTTTCCACTTGCACATTTCTTCCAAAACTTAATGTAATCCTTTATCCCTGATATTACTTGCAAGTGATCTCTCACAAATGCAGCCATTGGCAGTATATCCGGACAACCTGTTGGCAACAATGATCGACCCTCACTATCTTTCTTCCATAGCTCAATTCCCCCTTCAATGGGCATCCCCAATTTGGTGATTTTGGATGCACCTTGTACTACATCATTGGTATGTCACCTTGCATGTAAAATCGAAATTGTAATGGCTTTGCATGTCCAACTAGCATTTCTTGCCCATCACATAGGTAGCCATCTACATAATCCTTGAAGTTAGGAACCCGTGTAAGAACAAATGGAATGACAACCCTGGAATCCTAGATCTATTCTAAGTGATGCACCTCTGATGTTGACTATTGCTGCTTTGCATTGGAGAGGATTGTGTAGCCAATGGAGAGCCATGAGTGGAGAAGACGGTTGGCCATAAATGGCTACTTTATGAGAGTCCAAAGATGGCAAATCTAAGGCTAGTTTGGGAGGGTAGCACCCACCCATAGGGAGATGTGGGGCTGAAGGAGATGAAGTAAAAAGATGCCAAATAATGAAGGGAAGCCAGCCCTTACAGTCTACGCATTGGAATCTAAAAAAGTAAAAATTGGCAAGTTTCATACATATAAGTAACATCAAGTGTGTATCAACCAAACAATTGGCAAGTCTTCCTCCAACTGACTAATGGTTAGTTGGAGCTCATTTTGGGGCCTTTAAGGGTTTGGAAAGATAGGTTCTCAACCAATGGGATGAGGTCCAATGTTACATAGAAAGAAGTAGAAAAAATAGGAAAGATTCGTGAATATTATAATTAATATTTTATGCATCAACAACTGTCGAGTACAAATAAAATGGTCTTGTCAAGGTGACTCGATAGGCTTTGGACGGGGGGGGACCTGCTGGGCCATTGGTTCCTAGCAGCCACCATATCAAAGTAGATGAACTGGAAGCTCACACGGGAGGAGAAGAGCTGATACTGCGAAGAGAGAGGACAGAGATGAAGGTGGCTCAGCCCGAGGGATGGGGGAAAAGGTGGAGGCGGAGGTCACTAATGTCCTGTTTGCCACCCTCGCACATTGTCAAGTCCGGAAGAAGGCAGCACGCTGAATATATGTGCGGGCAGAATGTAGCAAGGCCACTTTATGCCCGACAGTCCACAATCGTGCTGGGTAGGAGAAGCCATGGGCAAGATCAGGTGCGAGCAGAAGCACGGGATTCAGGAGCAGCAATAGCGCATGGGGGGCAAAAACTGTTGCAGCTGCAGGTCCACGAGGTGCACGACAAGGGGGAGAAGGAGATGAGGAACGATGGCGGGAGGGGAGAAGAGGAAACAATGGGAGGTAGCTTGACGACAAGGGGAGGAGGGAGGAGTTCTCAGTGCTGCAGGCAAGAGGCCCAAAAAAATGTACGAGCTCTACATGAATCAAGATAGTCAGTATCATCATCCAATCTTAGGATTCTCACTGTGTCTTTGTACCTCGGGGACAAACTCTTCAACAATATGGCTTTCCTATCATCTTCATCTGCCTTCGACCCCAGTTCTTCAAGTTGCTTCAGTAGGGACTGCATTCGATTAAGAAATGTTCCAAGATTCTCAGTTTCATCCATTTGCAGGGTGTACAATTCATCCTTTAGTGACACCTTTGAGTGCTTCATTTTGACTCTGAAGACAGCCTCTAGCATTGACCAATTCTCTGCTGCAGTCAGGGTCATGTCAAGATGATGAAAACACTTTCTCCCAATGCAATTCCAAGCAGAAATCAAGTTTTGATGAAGAATGATATGTATCAGACTTGCAATGTCTGTGTCAGAAAATGTCTGATGATCTAAAGGAATCTGAGTTCTGTCAGCCGAGTGCAACTCCCCATACATGTAAAAAATCTTCGAGTTTGCAGACTGTGATCCAGCTAGATCACTTATATCCAAAGTAGAGCAGTGACCTATTTATGTCAGAGATACAAATTGCTTTCACGTTTCCATAACAAAAAGTGTTCTTGTGGGAGCATTGTAATGGTAGCATTTAGTCCTCTTACTTGAAATATAAGGTGAGGCAGACTTAGACCAGGAGGTTGAAATGCTGAAAGTGAGTTGGGATCGGCGGTTTGGGTAGAAATTTAGTCTTGATTTTCTTCATATCAGCAGACCTCAAAAGATTTTAATCCTTGCGAAGTACAGTGTGTTGGAAATATGATCTTCGAAGGTGCTTTTTCCTGGTGGTGATGATTATCTATGTGGCCCCTTGCATGTAAGCCAGGTAGGAGTTATGTGGTGGACTGATTGACTCTCTACAGCAAGGTTACCTTGGCAGTGAAATTCTGGATGATAGTAGTGAATTTGAGCGTGGGATGATAGTGATTAGTTTCGTCAATTATACCTCTAGACACACAGTAGAGGATAAGTGAGTCAATCGCCGAGGATGAGAGTCTACTGTCATGGATATACTGCACGTATTCTGTAGCCCTTTTATGGTGATGCTTAGTTATATTAGTTTCATAGTTGAGGTTCTTCACAATCGATGGTGCAGAGAGTTAGAGTTTCCGAACAGAGCAAGGCTAGTAGGCTTGAGTTGATTGAATCAGAATCCTTGAGTAGTGTTTTGTCGATACTCTTGCATCACAATTTCTACATACTGTGTTAATTGTTAATTTCCTTTCAGTTGGTATCAGACCAGGATGTGAGGACTCTATAAGCATCTGTGTTGCCGCCACCATCTTTTCTTACAAATGTTGCACCCACGTCCAACAATCTTTTTTCCAAGGATAGAAAATTTCCTGTCCAACAATTGTTTCCACAATGTCTTTAGGTTTGGTACCCTGTCAATCCTGCAATGGGCAAGACAACTTTCAATGGACTTGAATGCATAAAAGAGGCAAGTTACCCTTGTAAGATGGAAGTTTAGTTGAGATCTGACATCAGCAAAGCTGTTGAATTGATGATTTTTAGTGCACATCATGTTTTATGCTCTCTGGTAAAGTATGTTTCTAGTTTATCCTTTGGAAAAGCGTTATACATGGCTTGTTGTGAAAAGATTTCATTAAAGCATACTTCCTAAGCTTTCCTCTTATTTGATTGGCTTACATCTTCCCTTACCTTTTATCTCCATTGTCCAACCATCAACATGGAAATGTACATCTTTTTGTAGGCCAATGCCTAGAACATTCCAAAGGGAAGATTCTTTTTGTACTGCATGGTTTCAGGCATGGTGGGTCTTCCTTTGCATTTTGTTGATGTCTTCACCAGAGCACAACTCGAGAAAAGTTAGCTTTTCAAAAAGGTTTAAGCTTATTCCCATTTGGTGATTGACATCACACCTTGTGCACCAAGACATTGGCACTACAAGGGTAATGTATCAATAAAAGCAGTGGTTAGCAATGTAGGGATATAAGGCTTCTTTCTGAGTGGCATGCTTATGCTTTTCTACTCTTTATAAGAGCGTGGCTATAGATTATTGCGGGAGTTTAGTGTATTGACACCACTAGATGGTTTGGCTTGGACTGAGGGTTGCATTTTGAACTGTTGAAGCTACAAAAAAACAACCCATTCAACCCCACACAAGCAGGAAACACGCACAGCCCAATACATTTTGCTGGAGCCAGCAAATGATGGAGGACAAACAACCAACTCTTAGGCCAGGAAATCATCTTAAAATGAGTTGAACTAACAGCTTGAATTGACAAGGTAGATGTCTTTGGCTGAGTTCACTGATAATACTGCAGAAAATTCAAGCATGGAAATAATCCTATGGTGCTTATGAATAAATAAGCCAGAATTGTCATGACTCATAAATGGTGAGACTTGAAAGAAACAATGTGTGTGGTGGTTTTAGGATGATCCTTGGGGATGGGCTCTGGTGGAATGGTATGCTAGAGTTATATAGGAACATGCTTGTGGGAGCCTCAACTCTAGCAAGGCCTGGGTGGATCATGGTAGGCTGGTAGCTTGCATATGTTCTCAGCTTGTTTTTGTTCATGTTCGTGTTACTAGTAACTACTAACTAAGTTCTAGTTTGTCCAGGGTTTCATTGGGCTGGGATTCAATAGTAAGTACAAGCAATAATGGTCAGCTGGAATAGCAGAGTTGTCACCAAGTGCAGTAGGGAATTATGTCAGGTAGCAGGGCTTGGCTGAGCATATGACTAGTAGAAAGGGCATATTCTAGGCCATAGAATTGGAGCAGTATGTCACTTGGTTGGCAATGTTTCACATGTGATGACCCATCTGAATTTCAGCCTGTTGGGTTGCCATTAGAGCCCATCAGAAGCTACAGTTGCCCGCCAACATTGCCGCCCACTACACACAAAGTAGAGCAATGAAGGGAAGGCTCAACCACGAGGAAGAGTAACTACATTCTATTCTATTCAGTATACAATTATTCAGTAATAGATAGTCAGTAAACTGTATACATTGTATTCAACTACTGATTAGTTAGTAATTAGTAATGAACTATACTAATTGTCTATTAATGAATGTATACTAACTAGTTAGTTGATCCGTAGATCAAAGGTCAATAGATGAGTAGTTAGGATCTAGATCTAGTCTATATTTAGTATCTAGATCCAATTAGCATCTACATGTACAAGTATGTATATAGTATAGCTCCTGCTCATGCTCCCGCTCTCCTCCCTACCCCATCTACCTTATCTCCTCCTCCTCGTCGTGCCACCCCTCTAAACGCGACCCTCCAACTGTCACCTGCTCCAGTAGGCTCCAGCTTTCGCCTTGCCACCCCTCTGTGCATCACCTGCTCAGCCCCGCCATTCTGTTCGTCGTTGACAGTCTTGCCCACCATTCTGCTCGTCATTGACAGTTTCGCCATTCTGCTCGTCATTGACAGTTTTGCCCGCCAGTCTGTTTGTAATCGACAGTTTCACCCTCGTCAAGGTCTGTGCAAATCTGCCCTTGGCTTGAAGTTCCCAGACTGTGCAGGGTGTCTATCTGTGTGACCAGACAGACCACTTTGCGCGTCCCCCGTCAAGCTCTTCGCTAGTGACTAGCTTATGTTTCTGAGCGTGCCCAACTTGCGCAGGGTGTCTACCTGCGTGATCAGACTTCGTGCGCCTCCTACTCATGTTCAGCTATGAAGTGGCTTGCTCATGTGAGAACAGATCTGCACGCTGATATCCAAAGTACAGGTTGTTGCGCAAGGACTCGTGACTTGTGGGCAACTCCTGGTAGGCATCCCTACTCGTAGCGGGTTGTTATTAGCGTGCCTACAGGTAGGTAGTGACTCAGCCCCTTCATCTCTGGATTGAGCCATCGCCTTCATCACCTCTTCTCCTCACGGCTTCAATCCCTTCCCTCTTGCGAGAGCTAGCAGTAAGTCACCCCTCGATATGGTGGCTCCCAACCAGGAACCGGTGGCCCAGTAGGACCCCCCTACATCCAAATCTTATCGAGTCATTCTGACAGCAACAAACCACCATGGGCGGGTCATAGGGTACTCCCCTTCACAAGCAGAGGTACAGGATTGGCTCCAAGAGACCTTGCTTCTGGAGGATAGTCACATAGAGGATGTTGCCCTCATGGGCCGCGGCATCATTTGGCTTTGACTTTCCCACCCGAGAGCCACAAGAGCCTTCCTAGACCGCTCTCCGATTGCCGTGGATGGAAGACTCATCATCAACCTAGTCCCGTGGTACAGGGGCTTCAGTGCAGCTAACTTTGACGAGCGCTTCCACATACCTCACCATCCAGTCACGTTATAGTTCCCAAGTCTCGCAGCGGAGCTACGCCCTATTGTCAAAGACCTGGGGGCACATTTCGGGTGGGTCATGCAGGATACGTTCGTAGATGTGGTGGCTGCCTTGGGAGTCCCTTGAGTCAGAGTAGCAGTCTTAGACCCGCATAGTATTTCTTTAGAGCTAGAGATCATGTCGGATGCAGGCATTGTGACACAGTCTTATAGTCATAGGCCTTCCTAACCAGTGCTTGAGATGCCATGGTTTTGGACACCAAGCACGGTCTTGCCCACGTTTCACCAGGTCAGAGCCCTTCACTACCCCCAGCCCAGGTTGTTTGTCCCCCTCTGAAACTGCGACGATGTTATCCGTCCAGGTGTCATAGTTAGTACCATCAAACTTCTGAGTTTCGGAGAAGTGGGGAAGGATTGGGATCTGTATCTGGGTGCGGAGATCCGTACTTTTTTTTAGACAGGACTCATGATTTCTTGAGTGGCTGAGGCCCCCCATGTGTTTCAATACCAAATAGAGAACAATCGAAACCAAACATCAAGAGCCAATAAGTTCTGCCAAAAACCCCTGAATATAGTCGTACGGGTGAAGACGGGAGCCGACCCGATGTGCGATGAAGGAAGGGGGGGAGAGGCTCTTGATGAAGCAGTAGGCTGCTATTGATAGTCCGGGGTACGTGAGCAAAAATTTCAAAATATAAATTCACAAAACCGATTTTCAAGATGCCGACTGGTGCCTGGCTTCGGGGTAGGAGATGCTAGAGAAGCTGTTGAGGTCACAGATGTACCTGGATTCAGGGGCAGGATGGATGCCGACCAAAATTGGTGCACAAGAGGTACTGCCGACCAACAAGACATGTGCCTAGGAGGATGCTGACCAGCAAACTAGGAGCCTGCAGTGATGCCAACCAGAGGGAGAAGTGACCAAGGTGCCGATCTCGGGGCAGGAGGAACAAAGACTGCTAACCAACAGAAGGAGAAGGCAAAGGGCTGATGCATAGAAGAAATCACCCAGGTGTTGGTGGATGCTTCAGTAACCAAGAGGATGGGGAGCACCTAGTGCTCTGATACCATGTCAAGAGTGGCAGCGGAAGATGTAAGCAAACTGAAGCTACAGAATCACACAGAGAATACTAGAGACAACAAGATGTGCCACAAACAGATCTGCTGTAACTTAGCCCATAAACCGGGGCAACAACTGTAATACAAGGAGTCCTGAACAGGATGAGAAACAGGAGCTGCAGAAGGGGCTGAACTGGAGCAGAGCATAGGGGCACAAGGAGGCTGGAGCCTGAGAGCACAGAGGCTGGAGGAGCCTGGAGCGAGGAGCCTGGATGAGCTTGGAGCGAGGAGGCAGAAGGAGCCTGGGTGAAGAGGCAGGAACCTTGGAACAGAGGGAACTGTAGAGGCCTGTAACGAGGAGGCAGGAGCCCTGACGAAGGAAGATCTGCTGCGGGAGTGTGGGCAGCCAAACAAGCAGCTGAGAGGAGGCTCTGATAGGGACGGTCAGGAGCAGGCTGTGTACATGGGCCTTGAGGAGCTGCAGGGAGAAGTGGTGAAGGAAGTGAAGGGAAGGAGTCCCTTTTATAGGGCAGGCCAGGGGGGGAGTCGGCCAGATTGCCTGGACCGACCAGCCTGGTCGGTCAGGCCAACTGGGCCGACCAGCTGGTCGGCTAGCCTACCTCCTCTGGCCCCCCTTGCTGCGTGGGAGCTGGTCGGCCAGCCACTCCTGGAGATGCTTATTCTCAACATACACATGGTGTGTTCACATGTCCAGGCACATGTCCATTCCATACAAAGCAACAGATGCCTTTCAAAAAGTCAACATGCTCTAGAATTCAGGAGAATCTCTCCCTAATCACACACACCTCTAGCATATGAACAATACAAAGGATAATGCTTGCTCCAACATACCTTCCCTCAAGCGTTATCCTAGTTCATGCTCCAAGATAAATCTAGGTTTATGGTTTCTCATGCCTTCCACTTAGGTCAAGGATAAATCCATGGCTCTAGTTTCACAGGGTGTCATGATTGGTTCAGTCCTTGGGGTATTAATAGGTGTTAGTAACTACTAATGACTACTAATGTTCCAACTATTGTCAATTGAACACTTTTCTAATTACTAACCACTGATCAACTAGGTCTATTATTGACGGTTCATTACTTACTAATTACTAGTTTGAATATTAACACTTTGAGTACTATCAAGTGCTAATGTTCTAACTATACTAGTTCAAATACTAATACTAGATACTAGATAGTAGTTCAAATACTTTGAATACTAGTTTGAATGCTAATTGTTTGAAAACTAATTCAAATACTAATGCTTAATACTAGAACAGTAATAGTTTGTACTCATCATTTTCAACTAGTATTTAGTATCTATATATATATATATATATATATGCTGACTAACAGTTTGTACAGTAACAAAACTGAGATACAACATCTATATATGATTGCTTGTTTCTTCAATCAGTTTGTGTCCATCTCATGTCAGAGAACTCAAACAGGGAGTGCGGCCTTTTAATTTTCACAAGACTTGTGCATCAGTCCAGCCAGCCACATTGCCACATATTCAGTGCCAGATATTCAGCCAAGAGCATTGCCACATTGAAATTCTGCCTACCATTTTCAGCTATTGTTCATGTAAAAAGCATGCCACATTTGTGCTCAACCAACAAGGACAACAATGTCAGATTTGTGCTCATTTAGCCAACATAGAAGTGCACATTTTTCGGCTCTTAATAGGCCACAGTTTCTTGTGTGTGGAGGTCAATGGCTACCATTCTATGTATTCAAGCTATGTGTTCTAAGCATGCATTGAAAGAATGTTTTGAACCTTCAAAGCTGAGAGAGAGAGAGAGAGAGAGAGAGAGAGAGAGAGCTCTAATCATTGTAATTTGTAAATTTGTAATTGGGAATTTTCAGCTCCAGGTTTATTTTCATGTACATATGGCTCCAAAAAAGAAAAGTGTTGGAACAAATGCTAGATGTTTAACACAATATTTTAATTACATGGCAGAATCCTCAATGGGTTCAAGTAAGTCAACAAGACTTGAGCAAGCTGATCATGGTCCAGATTGTTTATCTAAGGAAAGCCTTGGTAGCAATGAAATGTTACACTCATTGAAATCAACTAAAGTTGTTCCATCAACACCGTCACAAGATGTCCAAAGTGTAGGAGTGGATGCAACACAGTCAATTGCAAGGAGCAACCACTCGTCTCCAACAAATCCAAGAGGAGAGTCAATTAGAAAGGAAAGTAAGAGGAAGAGAGGTCAATGGGATATCGGGAGGACATTCCAAGCTGATTGGGTTTCAAAGTATCCAATCATACAACCTTTGGAGTCAGAAAATGAGGAGTCATCAAAGTTTGCTACTTGTATAGCTTGTAGTTGGAAGCTGGGTCGATCAATCAAGCTGCAATTAAAGCTTGACACAATAGAGAAACACCTTGGAAAAGTTTATGAGAAAGAGATGGTTGATGGAAATACAAAAATTGTTGCTCGTTGGAAGAGTAGTGGTGAATGCAGGCATAAACAAAACATGGCTGAATATGAAGCTCACTTATCGCAGTTTGAAGAGGATAGAAAGGCTGGAGCAACCATTCAACACTTGTATGAGAAAAGGGTCTTGAAGGATTGCCAATCCACGCTTGCACAATTTGCCATTGTATTGCACATTCTCTCCATAGGGAAGCCCATGTCAGAATATTCCAAGTGGGAGAGCCCATTGAGCTTCATTGGACTTCGTGTTCCACATTTTCCAACAAACCATTGGAGTGAAACTGCAGGTTGGGAGTTTGCCTACTACATGGCAGAAGTGGTCAAGGGACGCTTACAAGAGAAATTAGCAAATGCCAAGTTCATTGCTATCTCACTTGATGAGGTAACCACACGAGATAATGGCTCATGGGTGTGTATAAATGCATATTTTGTGGAAGAACATGTGAGAAAGGTATGCTATGTGGGAGTCTCCAAGTTGGAATGTAGTGCGACTTCAAATGCTATATTGAGGTTGCTAATTGAAAGCATGACAACAAATGGTGGGATGAGCTTGAGAGATTTGTCTCAAAAGATTATATGTGTGGGTGTTGATGGATGTTCGGTAATGCATGGGATTCGAGCTGGATTTTGTGTCCAATTGAAGAGGCTTTATGCTCCTTACATGGTTGGCATACATTGTATGGCTCACCGTACAAACTTGGCTTATAAGATTCTCCAAAGTTTTGATTGTGTGCAGAAGATAGAGGATTTGGTGAGAAAAGCATATGCTTTTTTTTCAAGGAGTCCTAAAAGATTCAATCAGTTTAAGATGTTTGCAAAAGGAGTTAGCCAAGGTAAGAAGCTCTTGAAGCAAGTTGATACCAGGTGGATTTCACTTATTGGTCCAGTTCAGCGCCTATATGAAGAATATAAATCAATCATTGGGACTGTGCATGCACTTGCTGTAAAGAAGGGAAAGGGGCGAGAAAAGGCCATAAGGCTGTTAGATCTCCTTAGTGATGCAGAAACATTTTTATATCTTGGTGGATTACTTCCAATGTTACGAGAGATGAATCATCTAATAAAAACAGCACAAGCACGGGACTGTTACATTATGGAGTATACTGTAGCACGAAAGCTCGCATGCTTGCAATTAATTACCCTCTATGGAGAAAGCTCAAGCTTCTCAAGCAAAGAGTTTGAGGAATGGAATACTAGTTTGGATATTGAGAATGAGAATAGCTTTTTATGCTATAATCAAAAAGGATGTTTGTGCATGAAGTCAAAAGGAAAATTCATAGAACTTCATCTCATGAGAAAGGTGAAGGGAGTTGAAAAGCATCGAAAAGTCAAACAGTCAACTTTTCCACAACTCATAAGCTTTGTTAGGAAAGAGCTTATTTCTGCGTGTGCCACTCTAGTTGATGAGATCCAACAACGGTTTCCTAAAGATGAACTCCTTGAATCATTTGCAATTGTTCACCCCATGTATTGGAACAATGAAAAAGACAAAAGAGTATTGATGATTGACTTCACTAACAAAGTTCAAGTGATTTCAAATCAATTTGGTCAAAGTGTGGAGCTGAATGACAATAGAGTGAATGCATTAATCTGTCCCAAAGAGCTCATAAATCAGTCAGGCATCTTTGGGCAGACTATGTGGGAGCAATATAGCAAGCTAGAAGAACCATCAAAGCCTGGATCCATGACTAGATTGTGGAGGAAATTAGAGACAAACTTATATCTAAAGGAGAGAATGTCTGAGTACTTCAAGCTTGTTGATCTATGCCAAACAATGATTCTTGGTTCAGTGGAAGATGAGCGGGTGTTTAGTAGCTTGTCCTTCATAAAGAACAACTTGCGAAATAGACTTGAAAAGAATTTGGATACATGTTTGAGATTGTATACTACCAAACATGACCTTAGCACATTTCCATTTGAGGAGGCGTATGCTTTATGGGACTCAAATTGTCATAGAAGGACTATTAACAAGAATGCATTACAAGATGAAAGAGCATTTGAGCATGTCCAAAGCTTCCAAATCTGTGACAAATTTTCTGGCAAGTTTCACTTGCTTGTTTCTTCTCTTATTGGCACATTCTCTTATCTTGTTTTTATACTTTTCAAGGTTTAGGGTTGCTGATAGTCTCCCTCTTTCATTTCATTGCTTGTGGTACAGTCTCTTACTTTATTCTATTGTTTTGCAGGGTGATCACCGCTTCCTATTTTTTGCAATATTTTTGGTTTAACTCCTAAATATTGCATGAGCTACTTATTTTAACCGGTAAGCTTATATTTCTCATTTTCAAATTCATATGGGTAGACCTTAGTAAAGAGGGAGTTATATCTATCAAGCTATGCAAGAGAGATTTGATGTAGTATCAGAAATTCAGAATTAGTAATAGTTAGGTTAGTATAAGTATAAGACTAACACCAAATATCTAGCATTGACAGTATCTAACACTGTTAGTATTAGTTTAGAACAGTCCAGAACACTTAGTTTGGAACAATTCAGAATAGTTAGGAACAGTCCAAAACTAGAACAATTCATAATAGTTAGGAACAAGTAAGAACAGTTTATTTTTTGATATCAAATATAGTTAGCAGTTTAAATGTTAGTATTAGATACAATTAGTTTGAATTAGTATCTAATCAGTACAAGTTGAATAGACTTAGTGTTAATATGGGCCTATAGTTAGTATAAGACTAACACAAATACGTTTAGTATTACAAAAGCTAGTAGTAGTATTAGTTGAAATAAATTCAATTACTATATTTTCTAGGAGTTCATGTTTGCACTTATTTTGGACAAATCTTTATGTTTTTTACTCTCAAGGAAATGGTTGTAAGAGCTTTTGATGGATATTACATGCAAAATAAAAATGTTGATCTTATCTTTTTAAAATATAGGCAAGTACTATATGTTGTAGGAGCTGAGATCTACAGTTGTTGGATATTGCACAAAACTTTTGGGTGGTGTACCCTCAAGGTAATTTTGTAATTCAAATGTCAATGTGGAATAAATGATGATGCATTGTGCTATTGTTGTTTGGGTTTCTCACAATTAATGCTATGAAGAACTTGCTACAATTATAGGTATTCGCTATGTGTTCCCTGATTTGTAGTTTAAAAGGGACTGCTTTGGACAAGAGCATTAAATCGTGTATTGGATACACAGCTATGATAAATGGCCATGAGCAATGGTGTTGGATGGAGTATATGTCCAAATTGCAATAAAGCAGAACTGAACATGAATTGCAGGTATGATTCTTCATTGCCTCTCTACACATCATTCTCTTCTTTCTTCTCATCATGATGAATCATAATCTATTAAGCTATTGTGTAAGGTCTCATCTGCTGTTTGATTAATATCATGTAAATTTTTATGTGACTATAACTAGTTGCTATGCGTATCATGATGATGTGTAGTGTAGAAGGGAAGGGAGTAGTCTGCCAACACTTTGCTGCATGGAGGCTGCCTAGGAACTCCCTTCTAGCACCCTTCCTAGAAGGGAGTAAAATACCAATTTTCCCAGATCCCTTCATGGTTAACCATCTAGGAACACCCTTTGGAGGTGAAACCTGAGCTCAACTACTAGTGTGTCATCAGTGCACGTGACAGGTAGTCATGAGATGGATCTATTCAGATTAATTAGCTAGGCCTCATGTTGTTCTTATTTGTTTGACATATTGGTTGTGTGGTTTTTCTTGAACTAGGACTTGCAACATCCACTTTTCAATTGTCCTCGACATTACCCCTGATGATGTAGTAGAAGTCGCAGTCTTGGGGGACATATCAACATAAGCTCCATGTGGGAAGGTAGTCTTGAAGGAGGCAAACATTGAACAATAAAATTTGAAATCGGGAGTTGGAACAACATGACACAGCAGTTGTGAGAGGTCCAAATATGCCCAATGGAAGCAGACATTATCCTTCTCCCCATGTGTAAGATTCGTGACTCAAATCTGGTATATACTTCTCCTATGTGTCACTCCCATTATGACAATATGCAAGGTTGCATGATGCTTTATGAACCATTTCATTTTTTGGTAAATTTTGCAGAATTTGCAGCAAGTATGACTATTTTTTGTATATCATGATGTGTATTGTAGAAGGGAAACATAATCAAGTGCACTGCTTTAAGCATGCGGTGGTGTGAGAAAGGCACTATGAGCAATGGTATTGGCTAGAGTGCAGTAAATTTGAATTGCGACAAAGCAGAGTTGGACATGAATAATAGGCATGATGCTTCATTGTCTTTCCCCCATGTCTTTCTCCTTGTCATTTTAGGGCTTCCTCACATATGTTATCATAACAAGAACAATAATTAGTTGAATGAGTACATGGTTTTATACCCCAATTGTCCCTTTTCATTGTGGGAAGGTGAACTGATGTCAAAGATGTCTTTCTTTTGTTGCAGGGACACTTACTTTGATCTACTACAAAGGTACCATGATGAGCTTGGATACCCATTTCCAAAAGCAAAGGAAGGATTGATTTACTACAAAAGTACCATGATGAGCTAAGATACCCATTTCCAAAAGCAAAGGAAGGATTGTATGAAAATCTTGTTAGCAGTTCTTTAGTTGATATATGTACTTTGTGCTTCACAAGTTTTCGATTTAAAATTTGTACAAGATCCAAGCTGAAGCTGAAAGTTTTTCTTATTGATGTATGATGATTCATGGCTTGCACTAATTAAGTGGTATGTAACAAATGACAAGTTACAACATGCAACAAAGAGGCATACATGATACATCAGAACTATAATAAAAGTTGGTTTGAATATGTTTGCCTCTTTTGTGTGTCTTGGTAAGTCAACATATTTTGAATTGGGCCATTCTTGATGCAAACAATGATCAAGTATTGGATTTAATTTGGATCATAAGGTTAAATGCATTGGAGGTGCATGAGGTTAGTTGGTTGAAAAGTGTTTTGACTATTATTTTCAAAGAGCTATTTGAAACATCCATCCTAATGTGTTTTGAAGAAAAAAAGGTATTGAAAAACACTAGAAAAAAGAAAATTCACATTCAACTTTTAAAGGTTGAAAAATAAGAGCTTGACTGAATTCAATTGCAAGCATGGGTTGATAGTAGGGTTCTAGAATTGATTATGATTAAATTAAAACTATTTGAGGGTGTTGTTGGATTTGACCATGTTGTGGACTCACATAGCACACACACAGTGAAGCTGCCAAGGCAAGACTTGTTGGTGATGGTCTCAAATTTTGTGGACTCACATAGAACACACATAGTGAAGCCAAAGGAAGACTTAATGGTGATGGTCTAATCTTCTATGGGTATTTTTTACATGGTTGTTTTGAGGGTAGGGTGCACACTGCATGCATACAAAGAATTGTCTTAGATCCTTACATAGATATATGGTTTACTTATGTGTACGATCTTAGGTTCTATAGTTGTAAACAATGAATAAATTTTGAGATGCTTTTAGAGGGAAATGCTCTCACCTTTTTATGAGAAGTGAAATTGTATCCAAAATGGAGTGCACTTAATGAGATTATTGATATTTTAAACATAAAAATGGAAAAGGTGCAATTGAGTCAACAATCTAAGGGGCGTAGCCTCTTTTTGAATAAATTTGTGTCATAATCATTGTTATGGGTAGAGAAATAAGTGCTAAGATAATCAAAAATTGGTTTCTAGGAAGGTAGCAAACACATCAATGATCAGATGTTTGAATATTGAGAATTTTTTTTGTCATGTGCATTGCATAACTAGAAACATGCATTCAACAAGATGGCACCTTGGGTGTTGTCTATATAAAATTTGAGAGAGAGAGAGAGAGAGAGAGAGAGAGAGTTCACAAAAGTTGCAAATGAATTATAGAATCACACAATTATGTTTGGGTACATGAACGTATCTATCACTTTGTAAAAATTAATGTAGACTCCTTAAGTAATGAGATAAATTTTTATAGTATACATTTGGAAAATTGACTTCAAAATTATTCGCCCAGAAGCTACACTTCAACATTTGATTTTGAAATTATTCGCCCAAATGTCATAGTGGGATTTTAGAATTTTAAAAAATAGCCCAATCATCTACACTTAAGCTCTAATCATTGCTTGTTAAAATTTACCCTGGCACCAACTCTAGAGGAGCGTTTGCTCTATTCTTGCTTTCTTGCGGGAATGCCTTTCTTTGTTGCTTGCCCATCATGCAAGCTTCACATGGTTCTTTGATTTCTTTGACTGCACGTAAGTGAGCAACCATACCTTGCTTTTGCATCTCCTTCAGCACTGCAAATCCAATGTGGCTGAATCTTTCATGCCAAAGTCTACTTGTGCCCACTCCAGCAGTGGTTGTAAGATCACTTAGCTCATACAGGTTGTTCCTCCTTACTCCTGTGCCAACAAGATTGTTGCACTATCCAGAACTTTTGCTCCTATCTTGTTGAACCTCACCTCATAGTGAAGGTCAGTTATGGAAGCCACTGATAGTGAATTTCTCTTGATTTGTGGAACATACAGCACATTAGATAGTTTCTTAACATCTCCATTTACAAAAACAAATGAAACCGTACCTGTACCCTCTAGGTCATTTTGTGTTATTACCAACTGTCACGGTAATGGGTTCCTATAGAGGCTGCATGGAACAATATAGACCCTTCTTGCAGGTCATGTGACAGGAGGCACGACTATCCAAAACCCATGAATCAGTGGTTGAAGCTTCTTGAACTGAGGAACACTCTTCCTCAATGGCTAGAAATAGATCCAACTTTGCTTCCGTCGTGTTAGCTGTCTCTTTCCCCTTATCTGTCTTCTTCAGGATACCATTCTTTTCATCTTCTTTCTTGACCCGGCAATCTGCAATCATATGGCCCTTCTTCTTGCAGTAGAAGCATTCTCCTAGAAACTTCTTCTTGCTGCCCTTCTTCTTTTTGTCACCACTAGTAGAGGACTCACCTTTGGTGGAGGAACCACCTTTGCCTTTCGCAGTGGTAGAGAATGCAACATCCCCATTGCCACCTCCATCTCGAGCTTTAAGCCTCAATTTCTCCTCCATAAGTAAAGCAGAGAACTCCTCAAATGACGATGGTTGGGGTATCTTACCTGAGTGTTAAGCATTGTTACCAGTCCATCAAACCTTGGTGGACATATTCGGAGACACTGTCGAGCTAGCTCTTCGCTAGTCTTTTGTATCCCAGCACTAGCCATCTGGTCATGCAGATTTTTTATTCAGGTTATGAACGCCTCCGTTGTTTCTCCTTCATTACACTTCTCAGCTGCGAGCTGATTCTCCAGGTTCTGGATCCTTGTCTGATTCCGCGTCTCATACTGACTCTTCAATATGTTCCAGGCCATAGTTGCCTTAGATGTATGCTGAATCAAAGTCAAAACACTATCAGTAGTACTTGTAACCAGGGCACACAGAGCATCTGCGTTCCTGTGTTTCCAAGCTCGTAGAAGGTCGGCATTAGGAGGTATCATACTCCCCGGATTTGCTGGGTCAGGGGTTCCTTGTGATTCTTGGTCAAAGTCCCTAGTACTGTCTCCAGAAGCTCATATGAATTCAGAATAGCAATAATTTTAAACTTCCACAGAGTGTAGTTCGTACCATCTAGCTTGCCTTCAGTGAAGGCTGGTGGGCAAATCGTCAACGCATGGATTATTGGTGCAGCAGCAGCTGCTGAACTCGAGCTACTTCCTGTTGAGCCGCTTCCTATTGCCATCACTCCATATGCTGTTGAAGCCCTCACCTCTCTTCTATTCTTCGATCCTTAGAGCCGCCTGGGCTCTGATAACATGTTAAATTACATGGCGCAACAGAACACAAACTGAACAAAGAATAGAGAGTACACAACAAACTGGAGAGGAACAAACTTTTCCTTCAATACTGATGTAGTACAGATGATGGCTCCGTCTACCCGTGCGCTCCCACATTGGAGCTTAGATGGCGATCTAGATAGATACTAGGTGAAGAGCTACTAGCTGGAAGATTTGATCTGATCTGATCTGATCTGAACTAATCTGATGCGATGGACTGGGGAGGTCGCCTCTTTATAGCTATGAGGGCGGTAGTTGGATCAACGTAGTCGGTGGAGTCGACTAGTCAACCTAGTCAGTGGAGGCGACCAGTCGGCCTACTCGGTGGAACCGACTAGTCATCCGTGGAATATTCAAGGAATATTTCCTATATTGTCGCCTCGAGGGCTCTCGCCCCTGAACCCCCACCAGGGGGGCTGCTGGCCCCTAAGCCCCAGCAAGAACAAGGGGCTCCCACAGAATCACCTTTCTACCATCGACGGTCTCATTAATAGACCTCATCTGACATGCAAGTTAGGATCCATCCAGTGTCCTGAGCTCACACATGTCTTCTCCTCATATGGGAGCCTTACAACTTGAGCACCTTGGACCACTAGTGGTTACCAGGAGGGTGGGGCATTGAGCATATCTAACAATTCCATGATTGTAGAGGAGTATATACAATTTTACATTTCTTTTGTTATTTTCCTTTGCCAACGAACCTTTTGTCCATCTCTCAAAGCTAGTCTCCCCAACACTTCAAGTTGAACTTGTGGTTGCCATCGAGCTTGCCATTGAGATATCAAACCATTGATCACAAAACCACTAGCTTGAAGCACTTGTAGTTCATCTTTACTTAGTGATGTCCCTCTACTCACTAGCCATCTAGCAGGGGCCTGGTCCTGCAAAACCTCAATAGCCTTTGTGGGGCTCCAACAATGGTCCATAATATCTCCACAAGACCATATCATTTGACTTTGAACACCAATTGGAGTGTTTATCCTTCCATAGAAGCTAGGGGTAGGGACACCAAATGATCCAGACCTCCCTTTAAAGACTTTCAACTTGTCACACTTACATCGCATGTCCTCTATGTAAACCTAACACCTTACTTTACTACTAAGGTTTGTGCAACAAATTGCCCACTTTGTTTGATGAAGATCAAATTCCTCCACCACACATTCATTATCACATACAGTAGCATAAACAGGATCTTTGCTGAGCTTCTATAGTTACTCTTTGAAACTCTAGGTGATGTAAGTCATTCTCATGAATCGTATTTGACATGGATTTTGGCCGTTTCTTTCTGGAGGTCTTTTCATTGACCATTTCATTTCCACATGGTTTTTCAACCCTGACCTTCTGAGCCTCATCATTTGTCAGGTCAATGAATTCTCATTTGCTACTGCAATGCATGGTTCTTATAGTATCCCTTCACATCAACTTCTCAACACATGGTGCCTTTCCAATATGCTTGCCTCTCAAATAAGATGCATGCTTTGTGATTTTCAAAACCGCACTTGTCAATTCTAATGTGCATGCATCATAGTGACATATACTTAGCACCATTGTTTGAAGCTAGCCAACTACCATGGATGGACTCTGCTAAACTAGTTCTTGGAATAAGATATCTTTTATCTTTATCCATACCCTGTAGAAGACATTTTCTAGTTAGTATCACACCATCAAATCAGTATCATCTATCTTGGTTTAATGCTGTTAACATAATTCATATTGAAATATCCAATGTAAAGAGCAAGGCAATACTTACCTTAAGCATATATTCACTCCAATGAGAAACCCTTGCATGCCACTAAGCCAACCATGTTTCTATCATCTTCACCCTTTCCTTCAGCACATGACCCTCATCCAGCCATAAACATAAAGACTTGAATTCCACCTTGATTTTAATGGAGCATTTTTCCAACGTTGTCATCTCATCTTGAATTCTTATTAATCATGAGATGATGGCACACACTTCCTAGAATGCTTCTCTAGATTATCCTCCCAATGCCACAAGCAAGACCTTTCCTTGGTTTCCATCACATTATCTAGACTACCATCGAAAGTTGTCCTTACTGTCCTCTAGTTTGCTTGTGCTTCGTCACCCAAGAAGCCCTTAAACTCTACCATGCCATATCCTTATCTTTCCATGACTTTATTAAGGAGAGTCAAAAAAAGCACTTGAGCATCAATATCCTCAATTTTAAAGTCACATGTAGCTATGGTTCCAAGTTCCTAAATAAATGGATTGTAAACATGACATGCCATTCTTTCCCAATCATGAATCCTTTTCACAAAATCAAAACAAATCCAACAACCCTGAAGCCCCCCCTAGGGTGCATCTTGTTCACCAAAACAACACCTGAACCTGGACCTTAGGTTTACATCTTAAACACATGACACCTATTAAAAGATAAAAAAGTTAATATCCCTAGGAACACAAGGCTCTAGAAGTAATCATAAGTCTTGCTCTTTATCTTTAACTGCAAAATTTTGCCAACGCTAGTTTCCATGCCTCCACGATCTTGCAATGCATCCTTCTTCCACTTAGATATCCTGAAAGAAAAACTCACTCTACTTAGGAAACATACCACTTTGGAGTCAAACCACAATCATAATTGAGAGAAAGTAATTTACCTCTTTGTATCTGATAATGGAGAAACCTTTGTCAATAAGGCATCAAGTTCCACCTCACTCATTCTTTCAATACTACGAACATCACTGTTAGGAATGACTGCATCAAGTATAATATCTTTGGCCTTTTTTTTTTGTATATATTTGGGTCTCGTTTGACCAACACTTTTCACAAAAGTAGTAACCTTGGCTTTTAAGTCCTCCAGCACCATTTTAGAGGTACCCTCTACAATAGCATGTAAACGACATCCAATATGAATTATGCGTCTTGTTACCTTTCTTCCATCTATGTCATTTGGGTAACAAATATACATTTTACATGGGCAAGATGCTATGCATTGTGGACTTTTTCCACAGTGGTAACATTGCAAAGTTCCAAATTCTTATGTACCCTATCCATTACCAACCACTTTATAAAGACGACCCTTCCATTGAGGATTATTTTCTATGCTAAATCGAATAAAAAAAGAACAAAGCTTGTTCTTGCACACCAAATGACCCCCACACCTCCTTAATCTCACAACACCATTAAATCCCAAAATATTAGTTGTCACTTCTTCACTCCAACCATGGCCATCAGATTTTATCTCCATTCCTTTTGTCCTCACATCTACATATGCAGGTGGAAACTCAAAAAGAATATTGCCGTCATACAAGCTAGGAAGTTCAATGGCATTTTGAATTGTAGATACCATTTTGAAAAGCAGAATACAATGTGCTTTTAGAAGGCAATTCTTTGATCAAATCAATCACACTGAAGAACGACTTTTCCTCCGTTCAAGATTCATGAAATATTGATGTAGTCTTAATAGAAGGGCTTCTTGTTGCAAGACTAGTAACCTTAAATTTATGCCCAAAATGAACACCCTCTCACCCCCCCTCAAACTAGAAGGAACTTCAAATGAAATGTCCTCATTGGATTCATGAAATAGTTGATGTAGTCTGATAGTTGCACTATCAAAACCAAAGTAAGAAGAAATATCTTTAACCTAGAAGAAATATCTTTAACCCCGATAACAGAAACACCATTTTGAGTAAGCTTCCTTAAAGTTCTCAAACCTCTTTCATCCTCTAGTAGTATAGCAATAGTCGGTGTCTCCAAGGAAGATCTTTCCAAAGAAACAAAGTAAATTGCTTCAAATGTTGATGGTCCAATTGTCAAGATAGCATTGGCTACAATCTCCTCCCTCTAATGCCCAAGATGCTCAACGTAGAGCTCTCAAAGAATAAAACAATTAAAAAGTGAGATTACAAGTAGATTGGAACTTAAAGAATAAAACAATTTAAAAAGTGAGATTACAAGTAGGAGTAGACTTATACCATGCGAGCAACCACCTCAGCCCAATCGACCGTCGCTCCCATTGCCTCTTGCTCAATAAACCACGACTTTGTTCCTATGCAAAACACGCGTCGCGTCTCTGCATCTGTAGGAAGATGACCCATCACAGCTTGCTGTGGATCCAATTTACGAGAGTTAGATAAAGTGCATGTAATATGTAGTAAAACAAATAGAACAATACATTAAATGAGAAGAAGTAGACTTACCATGATTGCCTCGAATGCTAACCATCCACCTACACCAAAGTGCAAAGTACCTATGGTGTCCAGCTATCTCCTCGCAGCCCTCCTCTGACCCTCGAACATTTTGGGATGGTCCCTATTCTACTTCTTAAAGAACTTCCAATCAGCTTTGTCTATCCAGCTGGGGTTTAGCCATCCCCTTTGCGATGGAAGTATGCAAGGTTGATCTACGCTGATACTGTGTCTCGGGACCAAGTGGAAACCTGTAGGGATGTGAGTGTGCTGACTCGTCTACATCTCCCGAGTCAGCACAACATAAGCGGCCCCTCCTACTCTTCCTTACCGTATGATAGGCATGCGCAGGTGATGACCCCTCGGTCGAAGGGGCACGAGGGGATGGCTGGGCAGTAGGTCCAATCATTGGTGTAGAAGAGAAAATTGCTGAGGTCCTCTGAGATAGCAAAGAGAGGAATCTCACTGCCTCCTCATCGGTCATCTGCACTACAAACTCGTCGGGACTCCTGACAGAGCCATGTGCTGCTAGCAAAGGAGTTCCCCGAGGGATAGTCGCAGTGCTATGTCCGAGAGGAGTCGAACCAGGGGTAGTTGCAATGCTAGGTCCGAGAGGAGTCGGACCAGGGGTAGTCGCAGTGCTACATCCGCGAGGAGTCGGACCAGGGGTAGTCCCCTCAGGTGTTGGTTGAGAGGAATCAAAGTCCTCTGGAGCATAGAGATCGTGATGTCCTCTCCTGCAAGGTTGTCCGTACTTGTCGGACATGTGACGTGATCCCATGTCTAACATAGACACAAACACAAAAACAAAAAACAAAAAACAAACATAAGCATAGGCATAGGCATAGGCATAGGCAAATACATATGCTTATGATCGAAAGACAAAAATGAGACATGCTCATGAGAGAAGGAAAAGAGGGAAAAGAGGGGGGGAAAGAGAGAGGAAAGGAGGAAAAGAGGAGAAGGAAAGAGAGATTTAAAGAGGGAAAAGAGGGGGGGAAAGAGAGAAGGAAAAGAGGAGATTGAAAGAGGGAAAAGAGGGAGGGAAAGTGAAAAAGAGATTGAAAGAGGGAGACATATGCTCATGCATAAGCATAAGCATAAGCATAAGAGAAGGAGACATATGCTCATGCTTATGCTTATGCATGAGCATAAGAGAAGCAGACATATGCTTATGCTTATGCATGAGCATAAGAGCATGAGCATGAAAGAGGGGAAAGAGGGGAGAAAAGAGGGAGGAAAAGAGGAAAAGAGATTCAAAGGAGGAAAGAGGAAAAGAGGAAAAGGAGAAAGAGAAGGAGAAGGAGAAGGAGAAGGAGACATATGCTCATGCATAAGCATGAGCATATGTCTCCTTCTCCTTCTCCTTCTCCTTCTCTTTCTCCTTTTCCTCTTTTCCTCTTTCCTCCTTTGAATCTCTTTTCCTCTTTTATGCATGAGCATATGTCTCCTTCTCTTATGCTTATGCATATGCATGAGCATATGTCTCCTTCTCTTATACTCATGCATAAGCATAAGCATGAGCATATGTCTCCTTCTCTTATGCATAAGAGGAGACATATGCTCATGCATAAGCTTAAGCATAAGCATAACAGAAGGAGACATATGCTCATGCTTATGCTTATGCATGAGCATAAGAGAAGGAGACATATGCTTATGCTTATGCTTATGCTTATGCATAAGAGGAGACATATGCTCATGCATAAGCATAAGAGAATGAGACATATGCTCATGCTTATTCTTATGCATGAGCATAAGAGAAGGAGACATATGCTTATGCTTATGCATGAGCATATGTCTCCTTCTCTTATGCTTATGCTTATGCTTATGCTTATGCATAAGAGGAGACATATGCTCATGCATAAGCATAAGCATAAGAGAATGATACATATGCTCATGCTTATGCTTATGCATGAGCATAAGAGAAGGAGACATATGCTCATGCTTATGCTTATGCTTATGCTTATGCATGAGCATAAGAGCATGAGCATGAAAGAGGGGAAAGAGGGGGGAAAAGAGGGAGAAAAAGAGGAAAAGAGATTCAAAGAGGGCAAAGACGAGAAGGAGAAGGAGAATATGCTTATGCTTATGCATAAGAGGAGACATATGCTCATGCATAAGCATAAGCATAAGAGAAGGAGACATATGCTCATGCTTATGCTTATGTATGAGCATAAGACATATGCTTATGCTTATGCTTATGCATAAGAGGAGACATATGCTCATGCATAAGCATAAGCATAAGCATAAGAGAATGAGACATATGCTCATGCTTATGCTTTTGCATGAGCATAAGAGAAGGAGACATATGCTCATGCTTATGCTTATGCTTATGCATGAGCATAAGAGCATGAGCATGAAAGAGGGGAAAGAGGAGGGAAAAGAGGGAGGAAAAGAGGAAAATAGACTCTCATGCTTATGCATAAGAGGAGACATATGCTCATGCATAAGCATAAGCATAAGCATAAGAGAAGGAGACATATGCTCATGCTTATGCTTATGCATGAGCATAAGAGAAAGAGACATATGTTCATGCTTATGCTTATGCTTATGCATGAGCATAAGAGCATGAGCATGAGCATGAAAGAGGGGAAAGAGGGGGAAAAAGAGGCAGGAAAAGAGGAAGAAGAGGGAAAGAAAAAGAGATTGGAAGAGGGGAAAGAGGTGGGGGAAAGAGAGAAGAAGAGGGAAAGAAGGGGGGAAAGAGATTGAAAGAGGGGGAAAAAGAAGAGGGGAAAAGAGATTGAAAGAGGGGAAAAAGAAGAGGGAAAAAGAAGAGAAGGAAGAGGAGAAAAGAGGGAAAGAAGAGGGAAGAGAGGGGAAGAGAGGGTTCCTACACCCATCACTGCAGCTGCGCCTAAGGCGCTAGCTGCGCCCAATGCAAATAGCAAAAATAACAAAAGGAAAAAAGAGGAAGCACTTTCTTACCTGGAATAGTCCCACTCGGTGTTTTGTGGACTGGCCCTACAAAAGAGAGGAAACATACCATTTTTCAAATAACTAGTTAGAGGAAGGAGGAGTTTAAAGAAGCAACTTCTCAAAGGGATTGGATTGAGGAGACAAGGAGAAAGAGAAGGAAGAGAAATACAAAAAAGACTAGAAGAGGTGAGTCTTCTTTCTTTCACAAAATCTCATTTTTTGTCTTGAATCCTTGAAAATCAAGCATGAAAACTAGCACATAGCCTTAGCAATACAAGGAGAAACATGCTTCAACACTCACAAAATGAAATCTCACAAAAAACGAACCTACATTGTTCAAAGAGACTCACCTTCTTGAAAAACTTCTTTTCACACAAGCAAAGAGGGAGAAGGGTGGAGAGGGAGCACAAGTGTTAGGAGAGGGGTGAGTAGTAGTGAGGAGTGGAGAATAGAGTGGAGGAAAGCGAGGTCGTCAGATATAGGTGGGAGGAGAGATTGCTTTTCTTACAATAGAGATTGCTAAAGAAAGCGCCACGTCGCGAGGTTTCAAGTTTTAGCCCACAACATCGCAACATAGTGACGCTGGTCAATCGCTATATAGCGATGCTTTTATTTAAAAATGTCACTATATAGTGACGGAATAGAGCAAATCGTCGCTATATAGCGATGGAACAGGTCAAAACGTCGCTATATAGCGACGCTTCAGGAAACTTTTTGTTTGAAGTTAAAAAAGAAGCTCATAGATGCTATTTTATAAGTGTTAATATATTTCCTTGCAACTTATGTTGTGACTTTATAAGTGCAGATGGAACGAACGTCTGATGATGCGCCAATGCCCAAGAGCACAAAGTGGCTTACGGAGAGGTTATATTGTCATTGCACTCATTGCAAGCGAGAAGTACGACATCAACGTCATATTATCATGCACCACTTGTGGATGTATGGGGAGGAGCCTGAACCAATACCCACCGTTGGTGTTGCACGTGTTGATGGATTATCAGTAAGTCAAAGCTATTTAAGTTCGCGGTTAATATTGGATACCATTATGGTACGAAACCTTGAGACAAGATCTTATATTTACACGAAATCTTAAAACGGGATGAGGAGGCTAAAGAGGGTACGCATATACCTTCACACTTTGAGCAATACTATAGTCTCCCAGATGATGACAAGGGTATGGTCAACATGATGGATTCTATTTTCAAGGGCACTACATCCCATGTACACATGATGTCAGAGTCTGAGGTCAAAATGCGAGAGTTGCAATCAACACAATTGTACGAAGGTGCTAGGATGTCTAGAAACTACGTGCTTGTCTCTCAATCTTGAATCTGCAAGTAAAGTATGGGTGGTTGGATACAAGTGTCTTGGCCTTAAAACATAGTATTAGATAAAGTGGGACAAAAGTTGCATTTTGGGAATTTCGAAATTGGGTGGATTTCATTAAAATTGGGAAAGGCTTCATTAAATTTGGGAAAATTTCCATTGATTGTGGGAATTTTACCAATATTGAATAAGCTAATATTTGGAATTCCAATGATTATTAAATAATTCATTGGTTGTGAAACAGTTCATTGTGTATAAAAACCGGAACAAAGCATTTGTGGCAGAGTTTGAAAATCATGTATTTGGTGGTGTTAATAAACACCGTCTAGGGACAACATGTATATTTTACTTGAGGTGTTAATAAACACCAGTTGGTGGTGTTAACAAACACCATGCATAGTGAGTTCCACTAGAAACAAAGCAGTTGTTGGTGAAGGTCAGCTTCTGAAAATTGTCATATTAATAATATGCAAATACCCATTGACAAGATAACAAAAATTGAGAAACATCACATGAGAACACACCTTACAATGGAAGTTTGGGAGATTAAGAGGGAGAAATTCGACACCATTTTCTATGCTCTGATACCAAGCAAGCTCTCCTGTGCTTTGATACATACGCTCTGTGGAATCTTGATCTTCTTGGGTCTATTTATGGATTTTGATGTCCATGACCAGACAATTGCATCAATACACTCCCATACCTGTGGATCCAACCTATTCTCTGCCCAATACTTGTTCCAGCAATCAACATAGGCATCTGCATCACTGAGCCCCTTTCTCTTAACTGATGGTGCCCAATACTGAATTAATAATTTCTTGAAATTAGGAGAAGCAGCATCCATCTCGGCACTTGATATGGCAACCCCAAGCCATATGGGGTATATAGGATCTGATGGCCTCACTAAGACGAAGTCACCTTGCTTAACATCCACCATTGGTCTAAACTCTTCCCTTAGCTTACCTTTTAGAGGCCCACAATAGTGATCATTCCATTCCTCATAGCCTTGGAAATCATTAATGCAAGCATCTATATCATCCTCCTCATCAGGAGATTGTGTTCTTGGCCAAAACTCTCTGTACACTCCTATCTCTGAGATGTTTTCCTGTTCGAGCTCACCGATCATGGTTTTCCAATAGTCTATCACTGGCCTAATGTAGGACTCATAGGATGCATTCTTTCCACTTGCACATTTCTCCCAAAACTTAATGTAATCCTTTATCCCTGATATTACTTGCAAGTGATCTCTCACAAATGCAGCCATTGGCAGTATATCCGGACAACCTGTTGGCAACAATGATCAACCCTCACTATCTTTCTTCCATAGCTCAATTCCCCCTTCAATGGGCATCCAATTCGGTGATTTTGGATGCACCTTGTACTACATCATTGGTATGTCACCTTGCATGTAAAATCGAAATTGTAATGGCTTTGCATGTCCAACTAGCATTTCTTGCCCATCACATAGGTAGCCATCTACATAATCCTTGAAGTTAGGAACCTGTGTAAGAACAAATGGTGCCGGTGAAGATGATGTACATTTTTTGAATGTATCCATCAGATGCGGGAAAGTGAATGTTTGTCCCACCCGCAAGCTCTCAGAAAACCTGCTGAACATTGCATCAATGTCCTCATGTGTGTGCCCTACCATCAAGAAGCCCAATTGAACTGTCTTGAAAATGCCCCTTGCTACAAGAAGAGAAAGGTATGCAAACAAGTATCTATTTTTGTTCTCAGAACCACAATTATCTAGTTGGAGTAGCAAGTTCTCTGGCAACTTTTGGAATGGTGGCTCAATAGCAACACTCCCCTCTAAAGAGGGTGGGTTTTCTCTTGTATTTGACGGAAAAAAATTCACACATGTGTCTGTAGCCCTTGCAATGGAAGTTGTCATGGCCTCCGTGACAGACTTCGGGTCACTTTCCGATACAGTTTCTAGATTTGCATTTGTGATCGTGACATCTACATTTTCAGACAAGCTAGCTCCACTTGTGGAAACATGTGCACCTTTAGAACTGTAATGGGAGTCCAAAGCGTTTCTTGAACATAGAGCATTCAAAAGGCGAGCATTGCTTCTAGGAATCCCATTGGTAGCAAGGTCTCCAAGGTCATGCATATCCATCCTCTCGAGGTTTCGCAAACAAATTGAGAGCGATCCAATCGTCAAGTTGGGATCAGATGGCCACAAACCATTGAGGGTGAAGTGTCCATAATGACCGTTTCCATGCCCATGGGTAATCATTCCAATGAGTGAAACCTGTAATTGCCATGCAGAATCGGTGTCCTTGGACCTCACCCGAAGTCTTGGAATTGCCGTCTTTTTTTGGTCCATCTTATCATGGATTATGCATACATACTTTTTTGGATCCATCTCGGAGTACCTACGCCATGCATAGTATAAGTTCCTACAACTTTGTTGCTGTATCATATGCATCTTTCTCTCTTCCATCAGCGAATTGTGCTCATCTTGACTTTTTGTGGCTGCCAATTAAGCCTTGATCCGGCTGCACAAGCTACATTTAGAGAATTCGCTCGTCTTAGCAAGGGCTACATTTTTTAAGTCTGATTTCCAAATCCTGCCAAATGTGGATGTGGATAGGCTCTGATAACCACGTTGATTAAGTGAAGTGTTGACCTCACGTAGGACGTCTATCTTCTTATACACTTCAGGTATCACTATCACTTGCTGTGTCTCTCTAGAACCATCCTGCATGGTTCTACTCTTGTGAGGCATATGCTCTGTGCTATTATCCACAAAGTGTTGAATGAGAGCCCTTCCCATACCTATGTGCTCCCTGCTCCTCCTCATAATCCCTGAATTGCCATGCACATATCGCTGCACACCACTCTCAAATTGCTCCCTGTATCGATAAAATGATGTCCTTGGAATTCCATGCATCTCATACCATGCTCTACAACAGACATCCCGACCGTTTATCCTGAAGTTGTAGCATATCCTCCCTGTGTAGTCATGATGCCAAGCCGTTGACAACACATTGTATATAAAGTTTGTACGAGACTCCAAGGAGCTGCCCCAAAAGTTCTTCCTTAGATTCATTAAGAGATCTCGCTCTGCATGTTGGCAACACCTACTCCCACAACAATCGATGGAAGAAACCTGCTGCACCGAATCTAGTGACATTTTGTACATTGCTGTTGGAGGCTCTCTTTGTTTAGGCACCCTGTTAATGAAAGTGTACCTTCTTTTCTTTGATGTTGGATCATCCCTTTTCAACATTTGATCATTGACCAACTCATCTATACCAGCAACGTGGTCCATGGGCACATATTGTTGCAATGGGCTTCCTTCAAGTAAGGTAATCTGCTTGATGGGCCACTTTACTAGGCTGAGAGAGCCGACATCTTGCATAGAAGACCCTGAGTCACTTCCTCTAATTTGTTCTTTCTTTTCAATACCCACACCAATGCAATCGTTACCCAATAGGTCAAAGTTTATAGAGTCTCCCGGGAGAACATATAAGATCACACCTTCCCCCACGGTCTTTGTTTTGCTCTCATCCCATAAGACAACCTTTTTCTCTTTCCAAGATTCACGAATGAAATTGTCAGTTTCCAATGAAGAAACTGGCATTGCCTCAACATAAGGTCGCTCAGGCTCACTTTTGGTGCAGCTTCTTCAGTTACCGCATCATCTAAAGAATCACCAACATGTTTTAGAGATCCCTTAGGCCACTTGACAATGCTCCAAATTGCCTCACTAACAAGCACTGCATCCATAGTGGGAAATGGCAAGAGCATTTCACTATTGATAGACTTCTCCACTATCACCGATACATTTTCTGTCCCAATCTTCACACCACTACAGTAGGCCTCCGGATCTATTGCACACACTCTCGGGGGGGTCACTCATCATATGTAACCCTATCACGTGAGTTCAACAGAAGGATTTTTTTAATTTTTAAAATTTACAGAAATAAATATACATAAGGGACTATTTAAAATAGTTTTGGAAAAAATTTACAGATTTGTATAGAAAAGGGGTACATTTTATTAATGAAATTTTTTACAGATAAGGGACTTTAAATATAGGCCTTGAACGCACGTGATATAGAGGGTTTATACATAGTGACCCCCCCGAGCACACACTCCACCAATTCCAAGCACTTCATTCCCCACCATCATCATGACCTTCTTCTCGCTTCTGATAGCCATCCCCTGTCATTACGATTACAGAGAATTAATTATGAACAAATTACAACCAAAGAATTTCATAAGACCATCAAACATGTCCTTCTAGAGGGGAAGAATGGCATTGGTGCAAATCTCTATAAAGCATGAATGAGTCTATACAAAATTTTCATGAAAGCATGAATTATTTCCCTAAAAATTTTAGCAATTTGATAAAACTTTTTCTAAAGCATGAATTATTTTCACCATCGTCATGACCTGATTCATGCATCTGATAGTAGCCATCCCCTCTCATTACGATGACAAGAAATTGATTATGAACAAACTACAACCAAAGAATTTCATAAGACCAACAAAGTTGTCCTTGTAGCGGGGGGAGAATGGCACCAGTGCCATTCTCCATGTGAATTTGGCTAACCTATGGAGAATTGCATATATCCCATCTTTGAAAAAGGGAATGGCACCAGTGCCATTCTCCCCATGCATTGACTTGAGAAAAACATTTGTCTTCATAAGAGGAGAACGACTAGTGCCATTCTTCCTTTGGAAGACAAAATTTTGACTTGGGACTTTGCCTTGGGAGAACGCCAATGGTTCCATGCTCCCTTTGCAAAGCCAAAATTTTATATTAGGACATTGCAATGGGAGAATGGAACTGGAGAATAGGAAAATGGAGAATGGCACTAGTGCCATTCTCCCAATGGAAAATGGAAAATGGCACTAGTGCCATTCTCCCAATGGAATGTCCTAATTTTTTGGCTTTGTAATAGGAAAATGGAGAATGGCACTAGGAATAGGAAAATGGAGAATGGCACTAATGCCATTCTCCCATTGGAAAATGGAGAATGGCACTAGTGCCATTCTCCCAATGGAATGTCCTAATTTTTTGGCTTTGTAATAGGAAAATGGAGAATGGCACTAGTGCCATTCTCCCATTGGAAAATGGAGAATGGCACTAGTGCCATTCTCCCAATGGAATGTCCTAATTCAAAATTTTGGCTTCACAAAGGTAGAAGGGCACCAATGCCATTCTCCCATTGGAATTAGTGGAATGTCAATCTATAGGTTTAGTGCCATTCTCCATTGTAATGGGAAAATGGAGAATGGCACTAGGAATAGGAAAATGGAGAATGGCACTAGTGCCATTCTCCAATGGAATGTCCTAATTTTTTTGCTTTATAATAGGAAAATGGAGAATGGCACTAGGGATAGGAAAATGGAGAATGGCACTAGTGCCATTCTCCCATTGGAAAATGGAGAATGGCACTAGTGCCATTCTCCCAATGGAATGTCCCAATGGAATGTCCTAATTTTTTGGCTTTGTAATAGGAAAATGAAGAATGGCACTAGTGCCATTCTCCCATTGGAAAATGGAGAATGGCACTAGTGCCATTCTCCCAATGGAATGTCCTAATTCAAAATTTTGGCTTCACAAAGGTAAAAGGGCACCAATGCCATTCTCCCATTGGAATTAGTGGAATGTCAATCTATAGGTTTAGTGCCATTCTCCATTGTAATAGGAAAATGGAGAAAGGCACTAGGAATAGGAAAATGGAGAATGGCACTAGTGCCATTCTCCCATTGGAAAATGGAGAATGGCACTAGTGCCATTCTCCCAATGGAATGTCCTAATTTTTTGGCTTTGTAATAGGAAAATGGAGAAAGACACTAGTGCCATTCTAATGGAGAAAGGCACTAGTGCCATTGTAATAGGAAAATTAGTGGAATGTCAATCTATAGGTTTAGTTTGTCTAGATTACCACTAGGGGAGAATGGCAGTGATGCCAATCTCATGCTGGCACCTACATAATGACACTGAGATCATCAAACTCACATGTGCCATTTTGACTCTGTGAAGCCAAAACTTTGAATCTGGGAGAATGGCACTAGTGCCATTTCCCCTTTGCACAGCCAAGATTTGAATCCGGAAATCACAATGGGAGAATGGCACTGGTGCCATTCCCCCTTTGCAATGGGAGAATGGAAGTGGAGCAAATTTAAAAAAAATTAGCTTTGTAAAATGGGGAGATTGGAGGATGGCTGTGTGTGTGTGTGTGAACGTGGTATTCATTTGAAACCATACACTATTTTTCTTCCATTTATTCATATATGTGGTAAAGTTGATCGATATTACTTTATGAAACCTAGCTCATTATGTGAGTTTATTCACGTTAGTTTGGTTATGCTAGGTTGGTCAAGTTACAAATTTTTATGTTAGAGTATGTTTTTCTTGATCAAGGTCCAAGTAATGTAAAATTTTGCTTTTCGTATATCTCGACGTCCTTGCTGCCTTGACTCAAGAGGTAAACTTACCGCCCAATACAGTATTCTCCTATACATTTCGTTGCGCGCTCTCTCTCTCTCTCTGTGGCTTTGACCTCAGCTCAGACGTGCCCCTCTGTAGGCTGAAGTGCCCTTAAGTTGGCAGCTTGAATGCTTATGCTGTTTTCACACTAGAGCTGCCTAGGTCCCTCTATGGTGCATTGAATGCATCTGTGCCATGGGTTGGATGGGGCGGGCAATCTTGCCCATCCATGATGTGTGGGTGGTGCCCATGGTGCGCCTATGAGAGTAACTCCTTTTGAATAAAGGTGCACTTGAATTATGTCCTTAATCTACTTGATCTAGACGCTTAATGTTTTAGAATTATCATCCTTAACCCCTAGCCCATCAATTTCTTAAGAAGCACTCTTTAAGGAAATCATCCTCAAGCCATTGTTGTCTTCCGTGGACGACTTCTACGTTCACCTTCTCAAGCACTTCTCATTCTCTCTCTACTATGCCAAAGTAACTAATGAACTTCACAAGTGGTCATGCTTGCATTTCATTTAGTAGAAATAATTATAAAGTTTTCATAACATGTATCTTTATGGGAGGCCTATTACAAGAGGCTTCTAGAGCCTTGTGTGGTTTATGGAGCCCAAGTGTATACTTGAAGCTCAATGACACATCTCTAACTTCGTATAATATCTCGCCGTCCTTGCTTATTTCTCTAGAAGGATTTTAACGTCCCTCTTGTTCTCTGATCATAAGCCAATTTTAATATCCCTTGAGAAGGGTGTAGTTATTGAACTTATTTCAAGCTAAGTAGTTATTGAACTTATGATCCTAGTTTAATGAAATGCAAAAGGTAGGATATATTAAACGTGTTAAATTTCTTCCAAAACTGCCATTCTGGGAATTGGGTTTTTCCCGGTAGGATATATTAAACGTGTTAAATTTCTTCCAAAACTGCCATTCTGGGAATTGGGTTTTTCCCATATTATCTAGTACGGTCTTGAGTGTGCAATTCCTTTGAAGGCTATAGCATGGAAGTTCTACAACAAGCTTGATCCTCTTTGTTCACAATCTCCCTTGTTTGCTATTTGACTAGGCCCTAGATTGAACTGACTAAAAAGATCTAGGACAACCTAGATCTTGGGGTGACTCTGTTGGATAAGCAACCTAACAAGTTCTCAAGACTAACAATATTTGACCTAATATTCACTTTAGATGTCTAACCCTTAGGTAACCATATGCAGGCTTTTAAGTCGGTCATACATATGTATATGCTTGCTCCTTATAAACCTCTTGTCCATGCCTTGAGGCCTCTATGGTTGTCAATCTTTTTAGCCATACGATAGCCATATATGCTACTCCATAGCCAAGCATGTGGGTACCTAGGATGCAAAATGAGATACCAAGGTGTGAAATTATCTCATTGCTCTCCTAGTTTGGAGACTTACAACTATGAATTGATCTTTTCCTTTTGCCATATGTAAGTTAACAAGAGTGCATTTCTTAACACATCGTAGCATGCTAAAAGGCAAAAAATGTAGAGATGATAGTAACCTTGAGAAAGGCACATTACATAAAGAATAATTATAGCTTTACTACATCGTAATCATTTTACTTTGCAAGAGAGTCAATTGATATAATTGGCATCTCCTTGACACACTACATGCATGGCTTGGTTGTGATCGTTGATGATAAGTACAGATAGTAACATGTCAATGTTATACTACATCATAATCATTTTACATTTTCAAGAGAGTCGATATAATTTGTTTTTAACGAAATGCAAAAGATATCGATTTGTTTTTAATGAAATGCAAAAGAAATGCAAAAGTTAAACTTATGAAGTAAAAAATTGAAAAACACTAGAACCTTCTATTCATTACACTCGTTGCCCTAAGTGGATCGCCTCGCATGCCGTGCTGCTGTGGTCTCCTCGCCGTAGCTTTTTGTAGCCTTTCGTCAATCGTGGACGCCTCGTGTGCATAGCTTTTTCTCGTCATGCACCGTCTTTTTTGTCAAGCTTCTCCTTATCTCGTCATTCGTATCTTTTTCGTCAAGCTTCTCCTCATGCATATCTTCGTTCAAGCTTCTCCTTTTCTCGTCATGCATATCTTTTTCGTCAAGCTTCTCGACGCCTTAGTTCCAATCGATGCCTCCATTCAGAACTCAAAGACCAAGATGACGAGACGGTAACGTGCGATCGAAACGGAAGAGAAGTCAGGAATCTGCTTCCTTATAAAATTCGAACGATTTGTTCTGTAAAAGTAGCGATGGGAGGCTCATTCTCCATAGGTGGTTTGGAAATTCTGTAGTGGCAATTCGGGGTTCATTGCGAGCAAGTATTTGATCTAATTAATCGAGCAGTCTGAATTCCAAGCGGGAAATAGAGAATTACCTTCGTTCCAATCGACGCCTCCATTCCAATCGAGCAGTCTAAGTCCGTCACGGGTAGATCTCTCCTCTCTTTCTTTCAACCCTCCTATTATCTTGTTGCGTAGATGGTGGAGGAGCTTTCCTCTCTTTCTTTCAACCCTCCTGTTATCTTGTTGTGTCGATGGTGGAGGAGGAAGCCAAATTGCAAGAAAGAAAGCAAAAAATCCGAAAATTAAAGAGAAGCTACCGAACTGATTGAGCTTCAATTGTCAATTGTGTTGTTTCCTTCCAGCTCCATCAACTTCAGGTTGTCGAGCCGTTGGTTGCCTTCTTGCCTCAAGACTCTCTGTGCGAGCTGTGGTGAGTAGAGCTCAGAGACTCTGAGACTCCTCTCCAATTTGTTTGGAATGAATAGAAAGTGAAGGAGGGAAAGGCATCAATTGAAATGAGAGAAAAGGTCTTGATTTGTCTGAAATGTAGATTTGAAAGTTGAAAGTGATAGTTTGAAACTACTAAATAATTCAAATTTTGAAATATAGGTCTTCCCGCCATTGTGCCCTTTTGAATTTTGGATATATAGAGTGGCACTTATGCCATTCTCTCCAAATTTAAATTCAAATTCAAATTCATATTGATAATTTTAATTTCAATTTGTATTTCAAATTGAAATTATGCTTTTGAAATTAACACCATATTAGAGAATTTGGGAAAATCCTGATAATTTGGGAACTTTTGAGGGGTTGTAATTATGTAACATTCAATGTTTTTCATTGATTTTTCCCATAGATTTGGGAGTCCATCCAAATCTTGCAAATGTGCATGGTTTGCATCAACATAAATAAAATGTCAAATGTTGAGGTTTCGACCAATGCATGGTATTTTTTGAGGGGTTACAATTACAATGCATTGAGTGCACTCCATTGACTTTCTCCCTGGATTTGGCCGTGTATATGAAATTCACAATTTGGAGTGTGCCTGTTCTGCATTAGCCGAGAAAAAAACATCATATGTTTGAGTTTAATGAAGCATTTTTTGCCTCTTCTAAAAAATAGGTGGTGTTCAAAAACACCATTTTAGTTTAGTTGGAGAAAAAGTAAGAATGCAACACTAGTCCTTGATATTTTGTCGAGTGTGCAAAACTTGCAACCACAAAGCAATGGTCTGCAGAAAAAAAGATAAAGAAAAAAGATCAATGTCATACCTTCCAAATATTTGTCAGTATTCAAATAAATTATTGTTGTGCAAGGAAAAAAAGGTCATGCTTTTCAAGTACCTTCACTCCATTGTGGAGTCAGCATCAGAGTCAGAATCTGTTCTATGAGCCAAATTGGATAAAGCTCGCTTGCGTGCAATGGTTGGTATCTTCACCTTGATGGGGAGGTTGCTGCTCTTCGAGGAAACCTTCTTTGAGAGGTTACATTTTGGAACCCATGACCATACAATAGCATCAACAGATTCCCAACGTGGAGGATCACCTTTATTGCACATCCAAATCTTGTTCCAACAATCTGCATACACCTCCTCAATTTCTGCATTGTGTCTTTTGCATATAGGTGCCCAATATTGTATGAAAACCTTCTTGAAATTTTTAGATTTATTATCCTTCTCTACATCAGTTTGAGCAATGCCTAGCCAAATTGGGTAAATTTTTTCTGCTGGTCGGACCAAAAGAAAGTGTCCTTTTTGTACATCAACCATTGGATCAAATGATTGTTTTGGCTTTTTCCTTTGAGGTCCACAGTAATGATCATTCAACTCTTCAAGAGCTCTTCAATTCCTTGAAACTCATCGTTTTCATTATCAAATACTTGCACACAATCAATATGTTGTGTATTTGGCCAAAATCTCTCGTACATGCCCTCTACACTATTGTTTGGTTTATCAAGCTCATCAATCATGTTCTTCCAATACTTCACTACTGGCTTGTAAAACTTTGTGAAAGATGCATCTGGACCTTGCAGGTGTGCCCATTTTTCCCAAAAGCGTACATACTCCTTGATACCAACTATCACATCTAAGTGATCCTTCACATACTTGAACATGGTTACATAAGGCGGCTCTCCACTTGGTAGCATTGGATGACCATCCGGATGTCTCTTCCACAACTCAATGCCACCTTCACTTGGTTGCCAATCTAATGATCGTGGATGCACTTTATATTGCATGATAGGAACTTCATTTCGCATAAAGAACCGAAATTGGAGAGGCTTTGAGTGTCCCACTAAAGAATCTTTCCCATCGCATAGGCATCCATCAACATAGCTCTTGAAATCAGGGACTTCCGTTACCAAAAATGGCGTTGGAGAAGACTCCTCACATTGTCTAAAAATATCCATGAGATGTGCAAATGTCAATGTTTGGCTAGTTCTTAACCTCTCTGAAAACCTGCTAAACATTGCATCAATATCCTCATGTGTATGCCCAACCATCAAGAATCCCAATTGAATTGACTTGAAAATCCCTCGAGCAACAAGTAATGATAGGTATGCAAACAAGTACCTATTCTTGTTTTCAAAACCACAATTATCCAACTGCAACAATAGGTGTTCGGGTAGTTTCTTATAAGGATTTTCTTGATGGGAACTTCCAAGTCCAAGGTCTTTTAATGTTCCACCCACTGCTCCAAGATGAAGTTGTTGCTTGCCATTAGAAACATAGTGAGAATCCAATGCTTCTCTTGAGGTTAGTGCATTTAGCAGAGCATTGTCAGACCTTGGCATCCCATCATGTACTAAATCTCCAAGTGCATGGTTATCAAATCTTTCAAGATTTCTCAAACACAAAGCCAATGAACCAATCGTGAAGTTAGGATCCGATGGCCACAAGGATAAAGAAAAGTGACCATAACGTCCTTGACCATGTCCATGTGTTATCATGCCAGTCAAAGCCACTGGGAGCTGAAAGGACTTGTCTGTGTCCTTTGAACGATTGCGTAATCTAGGGATGGCTGTCTTCTTTTGGTCCATCTTATCATGGATAATGCACAAGTATGTCTGAGGATACATTTCAGAAAATCTGCGCCAAGTGTAGTACACATTTCTACAACTTTTTTGTTGTAACATGTGTTTTCTTCTATCTTCCATCAACTTATTACGTTCATTTTGGCATTTTGTCGCTGCAAGCTGAGCCTTGATTGCACTACATAAACCACACTTAGAGAATTCACTTGTTTTTGACAAAGTTACATGCTTGAATTCAGAGTTCCATATGCGGTTGAATGTGGAAGTTGACATCTCTTTACAACCCAAACTATGCTTTAATTGCATGTTAACTTCATAGAGAATATCAACCTGCTTGTATACATCCGGTATCACCAACTGTGTTTCCCTTGATCCATCCTGAAGTGTTCTACTTTTGTGTGGCATACGCTCAGAATTGTTATCCACAAAATCTTGGATTATGGCTCTACCCAGTTCTGTGTGGTCCCAACCTCTCCGCACGATTCCTTTATTACCATGTATGCACCTTCGTATACCATTTTCAAATTGCTCCCTGTATCGATAAAATGTTGTTTTTGGAATACCATGCATTTCATACCATGCTCTACAACAAACTTGAATACCATTCAATGAAAAGACATATTTGAACTGCCCATTGTCATCTTTTCGACAAGCAACCCCAAGAGTGTCATATACATAATTGGTGCGAGCCTCCAAACTTTGGCCCCAATACTCTATGCGTAATTTGGATATCATTTGACGATCGGCAAATTGACAACAATTTTGTTTACAACAATCAATCATAGATACTTTTATGACTGCATCCCTTGTGAGTCTAGATGATGCTAATGGCATGCCATGTTTTTTAGCTTTTCTCTTTATCATGCAGTAATGCCTCTTTTTTGTGGATTTTTCCATTGGGTCCTCATCTTCCATGTGCTTTTTCCCAGAACCACTTGAAGAATTCATGGTGTCATCGATTCTTAATGAAGTTCCATCTAAAAAGGTTATTTGTGCAATGGGCCATTTTATTAAGTGGATGGTATCGATGCCTGATACATCACTATGATACTTTTCAATTCCCACACCTAGATTACCTTCACCAAGCATCTCAAAATTTATAGGTTCAAATGGGTAGACATACAAAACAACACCCTCTGCAATGCTCTTGGTTTTCTGCTCATCCCATATTAAGACTTTCTTGTCCTTCCATGATTCTCGAATGGAAAACTCATCATATTCACATAGAGGTTCAACGTCAATGGTATCTAATGTTATATCATTCATTGGTACAATAGCTCCATTGACATTGTCCACACAACTCATTGATCGTGCTTTCCAACGAACAACACTACCCAAAGCCTCATAGACTAAGAATGCATCCATTGTAGGAAATGGAAGAAGTGCACTTTCATCCATACAAATATCGATCGCCACTGATACATTGTTTTCTCCCAAGGGCACACCTTGGCACATGTCATCATGTGATGTAGAGAATATTGTCCCAATGGCAACAATCTTTCCACTGACAAGCAAGTTGACTTTAACCCCCACTTTCAATGTGGCACCTGCATAGTACATAGCATTTGTTATAGCTCAATATTGATATCTGATGGTGTGACTTAGGATGAAAATGCTTCACAAGATTTCATTGCAAGACCAAATCTTCCTAAACCTTGGTACTTTGAATTTTAGGCAGCAAAATTTGGCTACATGGCCAAATCTTCACAAACCATGGTGCTTTGAAATGGAGATAGCAAGATTTGTCCACACAAACAAATTTCCCGAGATGCTGGTGCTTTCAAGAAGCCATCAAGATTTATCCACACATCCAAATCTACTTAGACCTTGGTGCTTTGAAAGAAGCCCACAAGATTTGGCCACATGGTCAAATCTCCGCAGACCCTGGTGCTTTGAAAGGAGCCAAAAAGATTTGGCCACATGGCCAAATCTCCTAAGACTTTAGTGCTTTGAAAGAAGCAATAAGATTTGGCCACGCAGCCAAATCTGCTCAGACCTTGGTGCTTTCAAAGAAGCTAGCAAGATTTGGATGCACGGCGAAATCCTTAGAGACCTTGGTGACTTCTTTCAAAGCACTGAGAAGATTTGTTTGTGGCATTCTTTCAAACTTGGGGAGATTTGGTCATGTGGCCAAATCTTGTAGGCTTCTTTCAAAGCACTAGGGTATGGAGAGTTTTGGCCGTGCAACCTCCTCTTGCATGCTTCTTTCAAATCACCAGGTTCTAGGAGATTTGGCCACAAAATCTTTCAAAGCATTAGGGTTTGGGAAGATTTTGCCGTGCTGCCAAATGTTGCCAGCTTCTTTGAAATCACTAGGAAGATTTGGCCACATGGCCAAATCTTCTTTCAAATCACTAGGAAGATTTGGCAGATTTAAAAATCTTCAAATGTTAAATTTAAAAATTGAAAATCCAGATTTTAAAATTTAAAATTTAAAGTTCAAAATTCAAAATTCAAAATTTAAAATAAAAAATTCAAATTTCAAGTTTCAAGTTTCAAATTTTGAAATTCAAATCTAGAGATCCTACTTTCAAAAAAATCGTACATGCTTTTCATGATTCACGCTATTACAGTTTAAAATCATACTATTACTGTAAAAGCAAACTAGAAAATCTAAAACTATTAAAAAACCAAAACTTTAAAAGGCAAAGCTAAACAAACCTTTTAAACCAAGCATAAAAAGTAAACCTATGAGAAGGAATTGAATTCGTCTTCATGGGGGATCAAGTGCTAGGCTCACCTTGTTCTCTCCCTTCCTAGATCTCCAATGTGTACGTAGGGTGGTTTGAGAGCTTTAGGACAACGTCTTAGATGGGGTAGTTCTTGGAAAACACTCCTCCACCCTTGCTTAGCTAATTGCAAGCAAAAAAGTTCAAAACTATGTCAAAATGAGAGGTCCCGGGAGGCTCCCCATCCCAGTTTTGTCCTAACAATGTGTACTTAACTATGTAGGTTTTAAAATTCCATTACCAATTTAACTCTCCATAGATTCCACACACAATAGTTGGATTAGAAAGAGGTCTTTTTTTTTTTTTTTTTTTTTTGCTCTACATGCTTTTGGGTGGATTGCTCCTTCCCCCCAAAACATGCTTTTTGGGGGGGGTTGCTTCTCCTTCCTCAACCCGCCACCTCCTCTTCGGCCCAAATCCTTCTTCTTTCTCCACCTGCGACCTCATCTTCGGCTCAACCCGCCACCTCCTCTTCGGCCCAAATCCTTCTTCTTTCTCCACCTGCGACCTCATCTTCGGCCCAGATCCTTCTGCCTCTGCGCTCCCCTTGCTTCTTCATGTGCCTCTGCACTCCCCTTGCTTCCTTCAATCTCCACTGCCGCTTTTTCTACTCCCCTGGATAATTGTGGTTCTGAAAACAAGAATAGGTACTTGTTTGCATACCTATCATTACTTGTTGCTCGAGGGATTTTCAAGTCAATTCAATTGGGATTCTTGATGGTTGGGCATACACATGAGGATATTGATGCAATGTTTAGCAGGTTTTCAGAGAGGTTAAGAACTAGCCAAACATTGACATTTGCACATCTCATGGATACTTTTAGACAATGTGAGGAGTCTTCTCCAACGCCATTTTTGGTAACGGAAGTCCCTGATTTCAAGAGCTATGTTGATGGATGCCTATGCGATGGGAAAGATTCTTTAGTGGGACACTCAAAGCCTCTCCAATTTCGGTTCTTTATGCGAAATGAAGTTCCTATCATGCAATATAAAGTGCATCCACGATCATTAGATTGGCAACCAAGTGAAGGTGGCATTGAGTTGTGGAAGAGACATCCGGATGGTCATCCAATGCTACCAAGTGGAGAGCCGCCTTATGTAACCATGTTCAAGTATGTGAAGGATCACTTAGATGTGATAGTTGGTATCAAGGAGTATGTACGCTTTTGGGAAAAATGGGCACACCTGCAAGGTCCAGATGCATCTTTCACAAAGTTTTACAAGCCAGTAGTGAAGTACTGGAAGAACATGATTGATGAGCTTGATAAACCAAACAATAGTGTAGAGGGCATGTACGAGAGATTTTGGCCAAATACACAACATATTGATTGTGTGCAAGTATTTGATAATGAAAACGATGAGTTTCAAGGAATTGAAGAGTTGAATGATCATTACTGTGGACCTCAAAGGAAAAAGCCAAAACAATCATTTGATCCAATGGTTGATGTACAAAAAGGACACTTTCTTTTGGTCCGACCAGCAGAAAAAATTTACCCAATTTGGCTAGGCATTGCTCAAACTGATGTAGAGAAGGATAATAAATCTAAAAATTTCAAGAAGGTTTTCATACAATATTGGGCACCTATATGCAAAAGACACAATGCAGAAATTGAGGAGGTGTATGCAGATTGTTGGAACAAGATTTGGATGTGCAATAAAGGTGATCCTCCACGTTGGGAATCTGTTGATGCTATTGTATGGTCATGGGTTCCAAAATGTAACCTCTCAAAGAAGGTTTCCTCGAAGAGCAGCAACCTCCCCATCAAGGTGAAGATACCAACCATTGCACGCAAGCGAGCTTTATCCAATTTGGCTCATAGAACAGATTCTGACTCTGATGCTGACTCCACAATGGAGTGAAGGTACTTGAAAAGCATGACCTTTTTTTCCTTGCACAACAATAATTTATTTGAATACTGACAAATATTTGGAAGGTATGACATTGATCTTTTTTCTTTATCTTTTTTTCTGCAGACCATTGCTTTGTGGTTGCAAGTTTTGCACACTCGACAAAATATCAAGGACTAGTGTTGCATTCTTACTTTTTCTCCAACTAAACTAAAATGGTGTTTTTGAACACCACCTATTTTTTAGAAGAGGCAAAAAATGCTTCATTAAACTCAAACATATGATGTTTTTTTCTCGGCTAATGCAGAACAGGCACACTCCAAATTGTGAATTTCATATACACGGCCAAATCCAGGGAGAAAGTCAATGGAGTGCACTCAATGCATTGTAATTGTAACCCCTCAAAAAATACCATGCATTGGTCGAAACCTCAACATTTGACATTTTATTTATGTTGATGCAAACCATGCACATTTGCAAGATTTGGATGGACTCCCAAATCTATGGGAAAAATCAATGAAAAACATTGAATGTTACATAATTACAACCCCTCAAAAGTTCCCAAATTATCAGGATTTTCCCAAATTCTCTAATATGGTGTTAATTTCAAAAGCATAATTTCAATTTGAAATACAAATTGAAATTAAAATTATCAATATGAATTTGAATTTGAATTTAAATTTGGAGAGAATGGCATAAGTGCCACTCTATATATCCAAAATTCAAAAGGGCACAATGGCGGGAAGACCTATATTTCAAAATTTGAATTATTTAGTAGTTTCAAACTATCACTTTCAACTTTCAAATATACATTTCAGACAAATCAAGACCTTTTCTCTCATTTCAATTGATGCCTTTCCCTCCTTCACTTTCTATTCATTCCAAACAAATTGGAGAGGAGTCTCAGAGTCTCTGAGCTCTACTCACCACAGCTGGAGAGTCTTGAGGCAAGAAGGCAACCAACGGCTCGACAACCTGAAGTTGATGGAGCTGGAAGGAAACAACACAATTGACAATTGAAGCTCAATCAGTTCGGTAGCTTCTCTTTAATTTTCGGATTTTTTGCTTTCTTTCTTGCAATTTGGCTTCCTCCTCCACCATCGACGCAACAAGATAACAGGAGGGTTGAAAGAAAGAGAGGAAAGGTCCTCCACCATCTACGCAACAAGATAATAGGAGGGTTGAAAGAAAGAGAGGAGACATATACCCGTGACGGACTTAGACTGCTCGATTGGAATGGAGGCGTCGATTGGAACGAAGGTAATTCTCTATTTCACGCTTAGAACTCAGACTGCTCGATTAATTAGATCAAATACTTGCTCGCAATGAACCCCGAATTGCCACTACAGAATTTCCAAACCACCTATGGAGAATGAGCCTCCCATCGCTACTTTTACAGAACAAATCGTTCGAATTTTATAAGGAAGCAGATTCCTGACTTCTCTTCCATTTCGATCGCACGTTACCGTCTCGTCATCTTGGTCTTTGAGTTTTGAATGGAGGCATCGATTGGAACTAAGGCGTCGAGAAGCTTGACGAAAAAGATATGCATGACGAGAAAAGGAGAAGCTTGAACGAAGATATGCATGAGGAGAAGCTTGACGAAAAAGATACGAATGACGAGATAAGGAGAAGCTTGACGAAAAAGACGGTGCATGACGAGAAAAAGCTATGCACACGAGGCGTCCACGATTGACGAAAGGCTACAAAAAGCTACGGCGAGGAGACCACAGCAGCACGGCATGTGAGGCGATCCACTTAGGGCAACGAGTGTAATGAATAGAAGGTTCTAGTGTTTTTCAATTTTTTACTTCATAAGTTTAACTTTTGCATTTCTTTTGCATTTCATTAAAAACAAATCGATATCTTTTGCATTTCGTTAAAAACAAATTATATCGACTCTCTTGAAAATGTAAAATGATTATGATGTAGTATAACATTGACATGTTACTATCTACTTATCATCAACGATCACAACCAAGCCATGCATGTAGTGTGTCAAGGAGATGCCAATTATATCAATTGACTCTCTTGCAAAGTAAAATGATTACGATGTAGTAAAGCTATAATTATTCTTTATGTAATGTGCCTTTCTCAAGGTTACTATCATCTCTACATTTTTTGCCTTTTAGCATGCTACGATGTGTTAAGAAATGCACTCTTGTTAACTTACATATGGCAAAAGGAAAAGATCAATTCATAGTTGTAAGTCTCCAAACTAGGAGAGCAATGAGATAATTTCACACCTTGGTATCTCATTTTGCATCCTAGGTACCCACATGCTTGGCTATGGAGTAGCATATATGGCTATCGTATGGCTAAAAAGATTGACAACCATAGAGGCCTCAAGGCATGGACAAGAGGTTTATAAGGAGCAAGCATATACATATGTATGACCGACTTAAAAGCCTGCATATGGTTACCTAAGGGTTAGACATCTAAAGTGAATATTAGGTCAAATATTGTTAGTCTTGAGAACTTGTTAGGTTGCTTATCCAACAGAGTCACCCCAAGATCTAGGTTGTCCTAGATCTTTTTAGTCAGTTCAATCTAGGGCCTAGTCAAATAGCAAACAAGGGAGATTGTGAACAAAGAGGATCAAGCTTGTTGTAGAACTTCCATGCTATAGCCTTCAAAGGAATTGCACACTCAAGACCGTACTAGATAATTCGGGAAAAACCCAATTCCCAGAATGGCAGTTTTGGAAGAAATTTAACACGTTTAATATATCCTACCGGGAAAAACCCAATTCCCAGAATGGCAGTTTTGGAAGAAATTTAACACGTTTAATATATCCTACCTTTTGCATTTCATTAAACTAGGATCATAAGTTCAATAACTACTTAGCTTGAAATAAGTTCAATAACTACACCCTTCTCAAGGGATATTAAAATTGGCTTATGATCAGAGAACAAGAGGGACGTTAAAATCCTTCTAGAGAAATAAGCAAGGACGGCGAGATATTATACGAAGTTAGAGATGTGTCATTGAGCTTCAAGTATACACTTGGGCTCCATAAACCACACAAGGCTCTAGAAGCCTCTTGTAATAGGCCTCCCATAAAGATACATGTTATGAAAACTTTATAATTATTTCTACTAAATGAAATGCAAGCATGACCACTTGTGAAGTTCATTAGTTACTTTGGCATAGTAGAGAGAGAATGAGAAGTGCTTGAGAAGGTGAACATAGAAGTCGTCCACAGAAGACAACAATGGCTTGAGGATGATTTCCTTAAAGAGTGCTTCTTAAGAAATTGATGGGCTAGGGGTTAAGGATGATAATTCTAAAACATTAAGCGTCTAGATCAAGTAGATTAAGGACATAATTCAAGTGCACCTTTATTCAAAAGGAGTTACTCTCACAGGCGCACCATGGGCACCACCCACACATCATGGATGGGCAAGATTGCCCGCCCCATCCAACCCATGGCACAGATGCATTCAATGCACCATAGAGGGACCTAGGCAGCTCTAGTGTGAAAATAGCATAAGCATTCAAGCTGCCAACTTAAGGGCACTTCAGCCTACAGAGGGGCACGTCTGAGCTGAGGTCAAAGCCACAGAGAGAGAGAGAGAGCGCGCAACAAAATGTATAGGAGAATACTGTATTGGGTGGTAAGTTTACCTCTTGAGTCAAGGCAGCAAGGACGTCGAGATATACGAAAAGCAAAATTTTACATTACTTGGACCTTGATCAAGAAAAACATACTCTAACATAAAAATTTGTAACTTGACCAACCTAGCATAACCAAACTAACGTGAATAAACTCACATAATGAGCTAGGTTTCATAAAGTAATATCGATCAACTTTACCACATATATGAATAAATGGAAGTAAAATAGTGTATGGTTTCAAATGAATACCACGTTCACACACACACACACAGCCATCCTCCAATCTCCCCATTTTACAAAGCTAATTTTTTTTAAATTTGCTCCACTTCCATTCTCCCATTGCAAAGGGGGAATGGCACCAGTGCCATTCTCCCATTGTGATTTCCGGATTCAAATCTTGGCTGTGCAAAGGGGAAATGGCACTAGTGCCATTCTCCCAGATTCAAAGTTTTGGCTTCACAGAGTCAAAATGGCACATGTGAGTTTGATGATCTCAGTGTCATTATGTAGGTGCCAGCATGAGATTGGCATCACTGCCATTCTCCCCTAGTGGTAATCTAGACAAACTAAACCTATAGATTGACATTCCACTAATTTTCCTATTACAATGGCACTAGTGCCTTTCTCCATTAGAATGGCACTAGTGTCTTTCTCCATTTTCCTATTACAAAGCCTAAAAATTAGGACATTCCATTGGGAGAATGGCACTAGTGCCATTCTCCATTTTCCTATTCCTAGTGCCTTTCTCCATTTTCCTATTACAATGGAGAATGGCACTAAACCTATAGATTGACATTCCACTAATTCCAATGGGAGAATGGCATTGGTGCCCTTTTACCTTTGTGAAGCCAAAATTTTGAATTAGGACATTCCATTGGGAGAATGGCACTAGTGCCATTCTCCATTTTCCAATGGGAGAATGGCACTAGTGCCATTCTTCATTTTCCTATTACAAAGCCAAAAAATTAGGACATTCCATTGGGAGAATGGCACTAGTGCCATTCTCCATTTTCCAATGGGAGAATGGCACTAGTGCCATTCTCCATTTTCCTATCCCTAGTGCCATTCTCCATTTTCCTATTATAAAGCCAAAAAATTAGGACATTCCATTGGAGAATGGCACTAGTGCCATTCTCCATTTTCCTATTCCTAGTGCCATTCTCCATTTTCCCATTACAATGGAGAACTCGGGGGGGTCACTCATCATATGTAACCCTATCACGTGAGTTCAACAGAAGGATATTTTTTATTTCTAAAATTTACAGAAATAAATATACATAAGGGACTATTTAAAATAGTTTTGGAAAAAATTTACAGATTTGTATAGAAAAGGGGTTCATTTTATTAATGAAAAAATTTACAGATAAGGGATTTTAAATATAGGCCTTGAACGCACGTGATATGGAGGGTTTATACATAGTGACCCCCCTGAGATGGAGAATGGCACTAAACCTATAGATTGACATTCCACTAATTCCAATGGGAGAATGGCATTGGTGCCCTTCTACCTTTGTGAAGCCAAAATTTTGAATTAGGACATTCCATTGGGAGAATGGCACTAGTGCCATTCTCCATTTTCCAATGGGAGAATGGCACTAGTGCCATTCTCCATTTTCCTATTACAAAGCCAAAAAATTAGGGCATTCCATTGGGAGAATGGCACTAGTGCCATTCTCCATTTTCCAATGGGAGAATGGCACTAGTGCCATTCTCCATTTTCCTATTCCTAGTGCCATTCTCCATTTTCCTATTACAAAGCCAAAAAATTAGGACATTCCATTGGGACATTCCATTGGGAGAATGGCACTAGTGCCATTTTCCATTTTCCATTGGGAGAATGGCACTAGTGCCATTCTCCATTTTCCTATTCTCCAGTTCCATTCTCCCATTGCAATGTCCTAATATAAAATTTTGGCTTTGCAAAGGGAGCATGGAACCATTGGCGTTCTCCCAAGGCAAAGTCCCAAGTCAAAATTTTGTCTTCCAAAGGAAGAATGGCACTAGTCTGTTCTCCTCTTATGAAGACAAATGTTTTTCTCAAGTCAATGTCAATGCATGGGGAGAATGGCACTGGTGCCATTCCCTTTTTCAAAGATGGGATATATGCAATTCTCCATAGGTTAGCCAAATTCACATGGAGAATGGCACTGGTGCCATTCTCCCCCCGCTACAAGGACAACTTTGTTGGTCTTATGAAATTCTTTGGTTGTAGTTTGTTCATAATCAATTTCTTGTCATCGTAATGAGAGGGGATGGCTACTATCAGATGCATGAATCAGGTCATGACGATGGTGAAAATAATTCATGCTTTAGAAAAAGTTTTATCAAATTGCTAAAATTTTTAGGGAAATAATTCATGCTTTCATGAAAATTTTGTATAGACTCATTCATGCTTTATAGAGATTTGCACCAATGCCATTCTTCCCCTCTAGAAGGACATGTTTGATGGTCTTATGAAATTCTTTGGTTGTAATTTGTTCATAATTAATTCTCTGTAATCGTAATGACAGGGGATGGCTATCAGAAGCGAGAAGAAGGTCATGATGATGGTGGGGAATGAAGTGCTTGGAATTGGTGGAGTGTGTGCAATAGATCCGGAGGCCTACTGTAGTGGTGTGAAGATTGGGACAGAAAATGTATCGGTGATAGTGGAGAAGTCTATCAATAGTGAAATGCTCTTGCCATTTCCCACTATGGATGCAGTGCTTGTTAGTGAGGCAATTTGGAGCATTGTCAAGTGGCCTAAGGGATCTCTAAAACATGTTGGTGATTCTTTAGATGATGCGGTAACTGAAGAAGCTGCACCAAGTGAGCCTGAGCGACCTTATGTTGAGGCAATGCCAGTTTCTTCATTGGAACTGACAATTTCATTCGTGAATCTTGGAAAGAGAAAAAGGTTGTCTTATGGGATGAGAGCAAAACAAAGACCGTGGGGGAAGGTGTGATCTTATATGTTCTCCCGGGAGACTCTATAAACTTTGACCTATTGGGTAACGATTGCATTGGTGTGGGTATTGAAAAGAAATAACAAATTAGAGGAAGTGACTCAGGGTCTTCTATGCAAGATGTCGGCTCTCTCAGCCTAGTAAAGTGGCCCATCAAGCAGATTACCTTACTTGAAGGAAGCCCATTGCAACAATATGTGCCCATGGACCACGTTGCTGGTATAGATGAGTTGGTCAATGATCAAATGTTGAAAAGGGATGATCCAACATCAAAGAAAAGAAGGTACACTTTCATTAACAGGGTGCCTAAATAAAGAGAGCCTCCAACAGCAATGTACAAAATGTCACTAGATTCGGTGCAGCAGGTTTCTTCCATCGATTGTTGTGGGAGTAGGTGTTGCCAACATGCAGAGCGAGATCTCTTAATGAATCTAAGGAAGAACTTTTGGGGCAGCTCCTTGGAGTCTCATACAAACTTTATATACGATGTGTTGTCAACGGCTTGGCATCATGACTACACAGGGAGGATATGCTACAACTTCAGGATAAACGGTCGGGATGTCTGTTGTAGAGCATGGTATGAGATGCATGGAATTCCAAGGACATCATTTTATCGATACAGGGAGCAATTTGAGAGTGGTGTGCAGCGATATGTGCATGGCAATTCAGGGATTATGAGGAGGAGCAGGGAGCACATAGGTATGGGAAGGGCTCTCATTCAACACTTTGTGGATAATAGCACAGAGCATATGCCTCACAAGAGTAGAACCATGCAGGATGGTTCTAGAGAGACACAGCAAGTGATAGCTGAAGTGTATAAGAAGATAGACGTCCTACGTGAGGTCAACACTTCACTTAATCAACGTGGTTATCAGAGCCTATCCACATCCACATTTGGTAGGATTTGGAAATCAGACTTAAAAAATGTAGCCCTTGCTAAGACGAGCGAATTCTCTAAATGTAGCTTGTGCAGTCGGATCAAGGCTTAATTGGCAGCCACAAAAAGTCAAGATGAGCGCAATTCGCTGATGGAAGAGAGAAAGATGCATATGATACAGCAACAAAGTTGTAGGAACTTATACTATGCATGGCGTAGGTACTCCGAGATGGATCCAAAAAAGTATGTATGCATAATCCATGATAAGATGGACCAAAAAAAGACGGCAATTCCAAGACTTCGAGTGAGGTCCAAGGACACCGATTCTGCATGGCACAATTACAGGTTTCACTCATTGGAATGATTACCCATGGGCATGGAAACGGTCATTATGGACACTTCACCCTCAATGGTTTGTGGCCATCTGATCCCAACTTGACGATTGGATCGCTCTCAATTTGTTTGCGAAACCTCGAGAGGATGGATATGCATGACCTTGGAGACCTTGCTACCAATGGGATTCCTAGAAGCAATGCTCGCCTTTTGAATGCTCTATGTTCAAGAAACGCTTTGGACTCCCATTACAGTTCTAAAGGTGCACATGTTTCCACAAGTGGAGCTAGCTTGTCTAAAAATGTAGATGTCACGATCACAAATGCAAATCTAGAAACTGTATCGGAAAGTGACCCGAAGTCTGTCACGGAGGCCATGACAACTTCCATTGCAAGGGCTACAGACACATGTGTGAATTTTTTTCCGTCAAATACAAGAGAAAACCCACCCTCTTTAGAGGGGAGTGTTGCTATTGAGCCACCATTCCAAAAGTTGCCAGAGAACTTGCTACTCCAACTAGATAATTGTGGTTCTGAGAACAAAAATAGATACTTGTTTGCATACCTTTCTCTTCTTGTAGCAAGGGGCATTTTCAAGACAGTTCAATTGGGCTTCTTGATGGTAGGGCACACACATGAGGACATTGATGCAATGTTCAGCAGGTTTTCTGAGAGCTTGCGGGTGGGACAAACATTCACTTTCCCGCATCTGATGGATACATTCAAAAAATGTACATCATCTTCACCGGGATCGGTGAGCTCGAACAGGAAAACATCTCAGAGATAGGAGTGTACAGAGAGTTTTGGCCAAGAACACAATCTCCTGATGAGGAGGATGATATAGATGCTTGCATTAATGATTTCCAAGGCTATGAGGAATGGAATGATGCATGAGCATAAGAGAAAGAGACATATGTTCATGCTTATGCTTATGCTTATGCATGAGCATAAGAGCATGAGCATGAGCATGAAAGAGGGGAAAGAGGGGGAAAAAGAGGGAGGAAAAGAGGAAGAAGAGGGAAAGAAAAAGAGATTGGAAGAGGGGAAAGAGGTGGGGGAAAGAGAGAAGAAGAGGGAAAGAAGGGGGGAAAGAGATTGAAAGAGGGGGAAAAAGAAGAGGGGAAAAGAGATTGAAAGAGGGGAAAAAGAAGAGGGAAAAAGAAGAGAAGGAAGAGGAGAAAAGAGGGAAAGAAGAGGGAAGAGAGGGGAAGAGAGGGTTCCTACACCCATCACTACAGCTGCGCCTAAGGCGCTAGCTGCAGCCCAATGCAAATAGCAAAAATAACAAAAGGAAAAAAGAGGAAGCACTTTCTTACCTGGAATAGTCCCACTCGGTGTTTTGTGGACTGGCCCTACAAAAGAGAGGAAACATACCATTTTTCAAATAACTAGTTAGAGGAAGGAGGAGTTTAAAGAAGCAACTTCTCAAAGGGATTGGATTGAGGAGACAAGGAGAAAGAGAAGGAAGAGAAATACAAAAAAGACTAGAAGAGGTGAGTCTTCTTTCTTTCACAAAATCTCATTTTTTGTCTTGAATCCTTGAAAATCAAGCATGAAAACTAGCACATAGCCTTAGCAATACAAGGAGAAACATGCTTCAACACTCACAAAATGAAATCTCACAAAAAACGAACCTACATTGTTCAAAGAGACTCACCTTCTTGAAAAACTTCTTTTCACACAAGCAAAGAGGGAGAAGGGTGGAGAGGGAGCACAAGTGTTAGGAGAGGGGTGAGTAGTAGTGAGGAGTGGAGAATAGAGTGGAGGAAAGCGAGGTCGTCAGATATAGGTGGGAGGAGAGATTGCTTTTCTTACAATAGAGATTGCTAAAGAAAGTGCCACGTCGCGAGGTTTCAAGTTTTAGCCCACAACATCGCAACATAGTGACGTTGATCAATCGCTATATAGCGATGCTTTTATTTAAAAATGTCACTATATAGTGACGGAATAGAGCAAATCGTCGCTATATAGCGATGGAACAGGTCAAAACGTCGCTATATAGCGACGCTTCAGGAAACTTTTTGTTTGAAGTTAAAAAAGAAGCTCATAGATGCTATTTTATAACTGTTAATATATTTCCTTGCAACTTATGTTGTGACTTTATAAGTGCAGATGGAACGAACGTCTGATGATGCGCCAATGCCCAAGAGCACAAAGTGGCTTACGGAGAGGTTATATTGTCATTGCACTCATTGCAAGCGAGAAGTACGACATCAACGTCATATTATCATGCACCACTTGTGGATGTATGGGGAGGAGCCTGAACCAATACCCACCGTTGGTGTTGCACGTGTTGATGGATTATCAGTAAGTCAAAGCTATTTAAGTTCGCGGTTAATATTGGATACCATTATGGTACGAAACCTTGAGACAAGATCTTATATTTACACGAAATCTTAAAACGGGATGAGGAGGCTAAAGAGGGTATGCATATACCTTCACACTTTGAGCAATACTATAGTCTCCCAGATGATGACAAGGGTATGGTCGACATGATGGATTCTATTTTCAAGGGCACTACATCCCATGTACACATGATGTCAGAGTCTGAGGTCAAAATGCGAGAGTTGCAATCAACACAATTGTACGAAGGTGCTAGGATGTCTAGAAACTACGTGCTTGTCTCTCAATCTTGAATCCTCTCCGTGGATGAGTATGAAGAAAAATTCCTCCGCCTGCATAAATAATATGCTCGAAGTGATAGGTGACTCTCTCATTCACACAATTTGTAGAAGGAGGAGGATCTTCAATACATGATGAAAGGGACAGGGCCCAAGGATTTCTTTGATGTTGTGCTCAAAGCAAAAAAATTCAAGAAATAGGAGGCATAGAATGAAAGAAAGGTTGCAAAGAGAAAGATAATTCCAATAGGTTATCATTTTCTAGGAGCTCAAAATTCAAATATTCCCCAACATTGGCTAGACTTTTCTAGTACAAATAAATTTCAAGGGCATAATGGAAAGAAAGATCGTAAAAGTTTTAGAAGTCAAAGAAGATTTCTTCCTTATAGTCAGCAAGGTAGCTAGAACAAAGATCAAGCTAATAAAGGTGCTAGGAACCAGAGAGGCCAACAAGCAACTCCTTGGAAGAAGGATCCTACTTTTATTAAACGAGCACGAAGGCTTGGATTGTGCTTCAAATGTGGAGAACAAGGGCATCGCACTTTTGAATGTCTAATCAAAGCAAAATTCAATTTTGTCGAAGGATCAATGATGGAAGCTCAGATGGGCGAGATGATTCCAACAATCGACAAAGCATAGGAAGGAGGTAAGTCATCTGAACCTACAATGAAATGCATGGTTTCTTCTACATCTCATGCACATGCTACTGTGATTAGGGTAAAAGGAAGGATTGGAGCTAATGACATAAATTTCCTAATTGATTCGAGTAGCACACATTGTATAATCTCTCTTAAACTCATCCACAATGTTTGGAACGTTTTTTGATATTTTATTCGTACGAATAACCCATTCATACGAATAAACAGCTACTCGTATAAATAACCTATTTGTATGAATAAATAGCTATTCGTACGAATAAAGTTATTTGTACGAATAGCTCAGTTTATTCGTACGAATATACATAGTAGAAACTTGCAGCCACTGCCATTTTTGGTATTCGTACGAATACATCCACCTGTCTTCCTTGCCACCTCAACCACTTGCTTGCCAGCCCTACCACCTCTTGCTTACCTACTTGCTTCCATACCTACTAGCTCTCGTCATAGGTACCTTACTGCACCCTTGCTTAAGTTACAGTGTTTCGTTTAGTAATTAATGTTTCTTTTGTTTTGTTTTGTTTAGGACTTGCACTCATCTCTCTTAGGAGAGTTGTGTGTTGCAGTCTTTTTAAATTGTTTAATATTTATTTTATATTGTATTTAAGTATGTAGACAGGCTAGCCTCATCTCTCTTGTGAGAGTTGTGTGTTGCACTCTGTTTTTGTTGTGTGTTGCAATTTTAATTATAATATAAATATTTTTTTTCAACATGAGGTTGGCACTCATCTCTCTTAAGAGAGTTGTGTATTGTAGTCTCAGTTTGTATAAAAATGTTTGTTTGTAGGAACTCTTGGGTTGGCACTCATCTCTCTTAAGAGAGTTATGTGTTGCAGTCTAAGCTTAGTGATGTTTTCATAGATGCTTATTCTGGCACTCATCTCTCCCTTGAGAGTTGTGTTACAGTCTAATTTTAGAGATGTTTTTAAGCACTTAGTCTGGCACTCGACTGTCCCTTGATAGTTGTGTGTTGTAGTGTAAGTTAGATATCATGTGATGTGCTCTTAGACATTTAGTCTCGCACTCAACTGTGCCTTGATAGTTGTGTGTTGTAGCCTAAGTTAGATATCATGCAATGTGCTCTTAGACACTTAGTCTGGCACTCAACTGTCCCTTGATAGTTGTGTGTTGCAGTCTAAGTTAGATATCATGCGATGTGCTCTTAGACACTTAGTCTAGCACTCAATTGTCCCTTGATAGTTGTGTGTTGCAGTTGAAGCCTAGTGTTAGATGGTGAAGTCCACGATTAGGTTATACCTAGGTCATTTTTTGTGCAGGTTACATGCTTATTTTTTGTGTTTTGATTTTCTGTAGTGAGATCAGGTTGCTGACACTTCCTCTTCTCACCTGCGTGAGCCATCTCATATGTAGTAAGCTGCAACACAGATTTTAAAAAATAATTCAGTGCCATGTGCAATAAGAAACTCATTAATCCATAACAATTAACAATGCAAGTAGTCTAAGAAATTACCTAGATATAACCTCTCAAGTTTCAGATGAAGGTGCTGAAAAATGAGAATGTACACTTTTGAATGAAATTCAATGTCGATTAGGACATCATTGAGACAGATTTCCAAAATGGTGAAAGCGGTGTACAGAATTTGGTGAGGACAATGGCAGAGTGTGGAGGGAGGACCTTGCATGATTGATCTCCAAATGTTTTCATAATAGAGTCTATAGACCAATATTTGTACCACTTAGCAATGGAGGGGATGCCTCGGTCAAATAGATCGAGACATAAACTCATGTGACACAAAGGGGGAGGGTCCTGCTGTAGATGCTAGGGCCACATACATTTAGAATGCGTGGCGAGGTTACAAAGGCAAAGGAGCTACCTTGACCTCCCTTCCATCAATGCACCCACTCCCCCAAGCACAACCGCAACCATAAGCACCAATGCACCCATGCCCCCAGTTAGATGCCGCATTGCATCCACTGCAACCACCAGTACCAATGCACCCACGTCCCCCGTCACATGTTGCATTCCACCCCACACAGCCGCAAGTGCCACTGCGACCACACCGCGTATGCACCAGTGCATCGACCACAACATGTCTTTCCCCATATCCCTTTTTTCCAAGATCTTCCATACCCAAAAGAAGTTCCTCCTCCTGGTCCACATCTCCCACCACATGCATGATCACATTTTGCCACATCTTTTGCTTCTCCATTTGTGCCTCAATTTGTACCCCCTACCGCACGTGCAGACCAGTTTCAAATGCACAATCTATCTGCACAAGTAGATACATCCCTATATCCTTCATTCTCGCCTGCACAAGCACCACACACATCACATGGCTTGCGTGATTGTGTAGCAATGCCAAGACCCATGCGGCCCATACTGCTTTAGCGACGACGAGTCACACCTAGTGCAGCTGTGGGCACATGCACGAAAGAAATACTTAATATGTGCAATATTCTTGTCGCTCCCTTTGATCTAGACAAGATTTATGCATCTAAGGTGCTGAGGGTTTCTGTGCCAACTGATGCATTGAAGGCCAAAGCATTGGAAGAAGCCACATGCTTGGGGGACATCTGGGCATCATCTGAGCAATAAGTTTAGTCCATGATGATAACCCAATGGTACTATTTCCATTCTGGAATGGAAATCATTTGGAAAGATGGCTAACCTACCTCAGACATGACGGAAAGCGACCATCTCCGGTGTTTCACAGAGATGATGCAAAAATGCCTGCTAGAGCTCCACGGGTCAGCATCATGTATTTGATATTTTAAGTGTACTAGTTTGCACTATTCATTACATGCACCAACACAATGTCCTGCATAATGATTTGCATGCGCAAAACATTATGCTACACTTCTCGGAGTCATTCGAGGAGGTGTATCTGGGCATTTGTGATTGGGGAATGATGACCCCATGCAGCACTAGAAAGCACTATCCCACATTACTCAGCGACAGCCCCAACACTGTACGAAGTTCTATTGCTAGGTTTCGTCACATTGCTCCAGAGTGCCTCTGCACTAATCCCCCACCTTTCGATATTGCACAAGATGTGTACACCATGTCTCATCACATCCTAAAGATCTTGGACATTTGTGCACCATCGCCAAGTACGGGACCCGCAAAAGCTCTAATTGCGCATCTACGATAACGATTTCCGGTTCAGGGAAAGTCAGCCAAACCGAATAGACATCCAAGTACTGCAGACTTTTGTGGGGTTTTTGACATTGCTCCAAGATGTGGTATACAGCTCAGTCCAAAACCAAGGACTTAGACCAGCAAATGACTGAGTCTTTCTTGGACGGGATGTAACATGAGTGACCGATCATGAATACTTGTAACACCGTTATTTTAATATATCATCCAAGTCTGGATACACTCCATTGTTCAAGTTTGCAAACATGAATATGCTACGTAAGCGACAAGCAAAAGCTAAGGTAGGCATGTTATGAGGGAAGGCGACGGTTTCGACCCACAGCTCTTTTTTTCAAACTAGTGAGGTGACAACACGAAGCTGTCCAAAGAGAAAAACCAAACTGGCGGCAACATGGCAAAGCTTCTTTGGAGTAAGGTTAGCTCCGGAGCAGAGCAAGCTACTGTAAGTAGCAGGGAAAACAAACAAGTCATCGTGAATTAGGGGATGGATGGTTAGAGTTTACAAGGAGGAGAAGCGTGAGGTGAGCACCTAAAGTGCTACTAAGCTATGGAAGTAAGAGAGTCGAGAGAAAGCAAAGGTAGCTCGGGAGTGGCAATGTGATCAAGGGCAGGGAGGTAAGTAGAAGAGGAACAGCTATAAAGAGAAGCAAAGGAGTGGAACCGCTGAAACGACAGTTACAAAAAGAAGGGGGTGGCCGTTGCATCAAGCAACGAAGACGATGGGGGGTTTGGATGGGTTGTGGAGAGTAAGGAGCAACTATGAACCCATGAGAGAGGAGTGGCACAAAGCACAGCCATGCCAGCGGTCGAGAGGAGACCGAAGAACGAGAAGAATTTACGATAAGCCAAGAGATGAAGCGGTCCATTGTTTGAGCTACTAAACATAGCTGTGACCTGTCACTACCATCGACCGTGGGAGAAGCTGCTACTGCAAAATCGACCGTGGATGGGTTAGGCCTTGCCACACGCTGCTGCAAAATCGACCGCGTTGGCGGGTCACGGCTATGGAAGCTTCAAGGAAAACCATCATTTGGATATTGGGCGGCGGGCCACAAAAACTTGAAGACTTTGGCTCCAAATCCCGAAACTCCAAATTCAAGCTACGTCAAGCACCGTCGACGAAAATTTTGGAATCGAGCGGTTTATCCTGTCTCCCTCTTGCGGCAATGTGGGAATGCAAATGCTCTGCCTTATGGCAGACTTGTCCATCACCAGCTTATTAAAAGTGGAGTCGAGGAGCAAAAGCTTTTTCAAAGCCATGGATGATGAAATGGTGTTATTACCTGGCAATAGGCTCTGATGTCGCAGATGACTCTCGCGCAAGCTCTACAGATGTAGATAGGCTCTAATGTCATGCAAGCTCCATGTTGAAAGTGAGGAGGTTCAGCAACAATGAATTTCATGAGCATCCACATTAGATGTGAAAGTCCTGCAAATCCCCTTTCGAGACAAGGAGGAGAGCTCTACGTTGAGCATCTTGGGCATTAGAGGGAGGAGATTGTAGCCAATGCTATCTTGACAATTGGACCATCAACATTTGAAGCAATTTACTTTGTTTCTTTGGAAAGATCTTCCTTGGAGACACCGACTATTGCTATACTAGAGGATGAAAGAGGTTTGAGAACTTTAAGGAAGCTTACTCAAAATGGTGTTTCTGTTATCGGGGTTAAAGATATTTCTTCTAGGTTAAAGATATTTCTTCTTACTTTGGTTTTGATAGTGCAACTATCAGACTACATCAACTATTTCATGAATCCAATGGGGACATTTCATTTGAAGTTCCTTCTAGTTTGAGGGGGGGTGAGAGGGTGTTCATTTTGGGCATAAATTTAAGGTTACTAGTCTTGCAACAAGAAGCCCTTCTATTAAGACTACATCAATATTTCATGAATCTTGAACGGAGGAAAAGTCGTTCTTCAGTGTGATTGATTTGATCAAAGAATTGCCTTCTAAAAGCACATTGTATTCTGCTTTTCAAAATGGTATCTACAATTCAAAATGCCCTTGAACTTCCTAGCTTGTATGACGGCAATATTCTTTTTGAGTTTCCACCTGCATATGTAGATGTGAGGACAAAAGAAATGGAGATAAAATCTGATGGCCATGGTTGGAGTGAAGAAGTGACAACTAATATTTTGGGATTTAATGGTGTTGTGAGATTAAGGAGGTGTGGGGGTCATTTGGTGTGCAAGAACAAGCTTTGTTCTTTTTTTATTCGATTTAGCATAGAAAATAATCCTCAATGGAAGGGTCGTCTTTATAAAGTGGTTGGTAATGGATAGGGTACATAAGAATTTGGAACTTTGCAATGTTACCACTGTGGAAAAAGTCCACAATGCATAGCATCTTGCCCATGTAAAATGTATATTTGTTACCCAAATGACATAGATGGAAGAAAGGTAACAAGACGCATAATTCATATTGGATGTCGTTTACATGCTATTGTAGAGGGTACCTCTAAAATGGTGCTGGAGGACTTAAAAGCCAAGGTTACTACTTTTGTGAAAAGTGTTGGTCAAACGAGACCCAAATATATACAAAAAAAAAAGGCCAAAGATATTATACTTGATGCAGTCATTCCTAACAGTGATGTTCGTAGTATTGAAAGAATGAGTGAGGTGGAACTTGATGCCTTATTGACAAAGGTTTCTCCATTATCAGATACAAAGAGGTAAATTACTTTCTCTCAATTATGATTGTGGTTTGACTCCAAAGTGGTATGTTTCCTAAGTAGAGTGAGTTTTTCTTTCAGGATATCTAAGTGGAAGAAGGATGCATTGCAAGATCGTGGAGGCATGGAAACTAGCGTTGGCAAAATTTTGCAGTTAAAGATAAAGAGCAAGACTTATGATTACTTCTAGAGCCTTGTGTTCCTAGGGATATTAACTTTTTTATCTTTTAATAGGTGTCATGTGTTTAAGATGTAAACCTAAGGTCCAGGTTCAGGTGTTGTTTTGGTGAACAAGATGCACCCTAGGGGGGGCTTCAGGGTTGTTGGATTTGTTTTGATTTTGTGAAAAGGATTCATGATTGGGAAAGAATGGCATGTCATGTTTACAATCCATTTATTCAGGAACTTGGAACCATAGCTACATGTGACTTTAAAATTGAGGATATTGATGCTCAAGTGCTTTTTTTGACTCTCCTTAATAAAGTCATGGAAAGATAAGGATATCGCATGGTAGAGTTTAAGGGCTTCTTGGGTGACGAAGCACAAGCAAACTAGAGGACAGTAAGGACAACTTTCGATGGTAGTCTAGATAATGTGATGGAAACCAAGGAAAGGTCTTGCTTGTGGCATTGGGAGGATAATCTAGAGAAGCATTCTAGGAAGTGTGTGCCATCATCTCATGATTAATAAGAATTCAAGATGAGATGACAACGTTGGAAAAATGCTCCATTAAAATCAAGGTGGAATTCAAGTCTTTATGTTTATGGCTGGATGAGGGTCATGTGCTGAAGGAAAGGGTGAAGATGATAGAAACATGGTTGGCTTAGTGGCATGCAAGGGTTTCTCATTGGAGTGAATATATGCTTAAGGTAAGTATTGCCTTGCTCTTTACATTGGATATTTCAATATGAATTATGTTAACAGCATTAAACCAAGATAGATGATACTGATTTGATGGTGTGATACTAACTAGAAAATGTCTTCTACAAGGTATGGATAAAGATAAAAGATATCTTATTCCAAGAACTAGTTTAGCAGAGTCCATCCATGGTAGTTGGCTAGCTTCAAACAATGGTGCTAAGTATATGTCACTATGATGCATGCACATTAGAATTGACAAGTGCGGTTTTGAAAATCACAAAGCATGCATCTTATTTGAGAGGCAAGCATATTGGAAAGGCACCATGTGTTGAGAAGTTGATGTGAAGGGATACTATAAGAACCATGCATTGCAGTAGCAAATGAGAATTCATTGACCTGACAAATGATGAGGCTCAGAAGGTCAGGGTTGAAAAACCACATGTGGAAATGAAATGGTCAATGAAAAGACCTCCAGAAAGAAACGGCCAAAATCCATGTCAAATACGATTCATGAGAATGACTTACATCACCTAGAGTTTCAAAGAGTAACTATAGAAGCTCAGCAAAGATCCTGTTTATGCTACTGTATGTGATAATGAATGTGTGGTGGAGGAATTTGATCTTCATCAAACAAAGTGGGCAATTTGTTGCACAAACCTTAGTAGTAAAGTAAGGTGTTAGGGTTACATAGAGGACATGCGATGTAAGTGTGACAAGTTGAAAGTCTTTAAAGGGAGGTCTGGATCATTTGGTGTCCCTACCCCTAGCTTCTATGGAAGGATAAACACTCCAATTGGTGTTCAAAGTCAAATGATATGGTCTTGTGGAGATATTATGGACCATTGTTGGAGCCCCACAAAGGCTATTGAGGTTTTGCAGGACCAGGCCCCTGCTAGATGGCTAGTGAGTAGAGGGACATCACTAAGTAAAGATGAGCTACAAGTGCTTCAAGCTAGTGGTTTTGTGATCAATGGTTTGATATCTCAATGGCAAGCTCGATGGCAACCACAAGTTCAACTTGAAGTGTTGGGGAGACTAGCTTTGAGAGATGGACAAAAGGTTCGTTGGCAAAGGAAAATAACAAAAGAAATGTAAAATTGTATATACTCCTCTACAATCATGGAATTGTTAGATATGCTCAATGCCCCACCCTCCTGGTAACCACTAGTGGTCCAAGGTGCTCAAGTTGTAAGGCCCCCATATGAGGAGAAGACATGTGTGAGCTCAGGACACTGGATGGATCCTAACTTGCATGTCAGATGAGGTCTATTAATGAGACCGTTGATGGTAGAAAGGTGATTCTGTGGGAGCCCCTTGTTCTTGCTGGGGCTTAGGGGCCAGCAGCCCCCCTGGTGGGGGTTCAGGGGCGAGAGCCCTCGAGGAGACAATATAGGAAATATTCCTTGAATATTCCATGGATGACTAGTCGGTTCCACCGAGTAGGCCGACTGGTCGCCTCCACTGACTAGGTTGACTAGTCGACTCCACCGACTACGTTGATCCAACTACCGCCCTCATAGCTATAAAGAGGCGACCTCCCCAGTCCATCGCATCAGATTAGTTCAGATCAGATCAGATCAGATCAAATCTTCCAGCTAGTAGCTCTTCACCTAGTATCTATCTAGATCGCCATCTAAGCTCCAATGTGGGAGCGCACGGGTAGACGGAGCCATCATCTGTACTACATCAGTATTGAAGGAAAAGTTTGTTCCTCTCCAGTTTGTTGTGTACTCTCTATTCTTTGTTCAGTTTGTGTTCTGTTGCGCCATGTAATTTAACATGTTATCAGAGCCCAGGCGGCTCTAAGGATCAAAGAATAGAAGAGAGGTGAGGGCTTCAATAGCATATGGAGTGATGGCAATAGGAAGCGGCTCAACAGGAAGTAGCTCGAGTTCAGCAGCTGCTGCTGCACCAATAATCCATGCGTTGAGGATTTGCCCACCAGCCTTCACTGAAGGCAAGCTAGATGGTACGAACTACACTCTGTGGAAGTTTAAAATTATTGCTATTCTGAATTCATATGAGCTTCTGGAGACAGTACTAGGGACTTTGACCAAGAATCACAAGGAACCCCTGACCCAGCAAATCTGGGGAGTATGATACCTCCTAATGCCGACCTTCTACGAGCTTGGAAACACAGGAACGCAGATGCGCTGTGTGCCCTGGTTACAAGTACTACTGATAGTGTTTTGACTTTGATTCAGCATACATCTAAGGCAACTATGGCCTGGAACATATTGAAGAGTCAGTATGAGACGCGGAATCAGACAAGGATCCAGAACCTGGAGAATCAGCTCGCAGCTGAGAAGTTTAATGAAGGAGAAACAACGGAGGCGTTCATAACCTGAATAAAAAATCTGCATGACCAGATGGCTAGTGCTGGGATACAAAAGACTAGCGAAGAGCTAGCTCGACAGTGTCTCCGAATATGTCCACCAAGGTTTGATGGACTGGTAACAACGCTTAACACTCAGGTAAGATACCCCAACCATTGTCATTTGAGGAGTTCTCTGCTTTACTTATGGAGGAGAAATTGAGGCTTAAAGCTCGAGATGGAGGTGGCAATGGGGATGTTGCATTCTCTACCACTGCGAAAGGCAAAGGTGGTTCCTCCACCAAAGGTGAGTCCTCTACTAGTGGTGACAAAAAGAAGAAGGGCAGCAAGAAGAAGTTTCTAGGAGAATGCATCTACTGCAAGAAGAAGGGCCATATGATTGCAGATTGCCGGGTCAAGAAAGAAGATGAAAAGAATGGTATCCTGAAGAAGACAGATAAGGGGAAAGAGACAGCTAACACGACGGAAGCAAAGTTGGATCTATTTCTAGCCATTGAGGAAGAGTGTTCCTCAGTTCAAGAAGCTTCAACCACTGATTCATGGGTTTTGGATAGTCGTGCCTCCTGTCACATGACCTGCAAGAAGGGTCTATATTGTTCCATGCAGCCTCTATAGGAACCCATTACCGTGACAGTTGGTAATAACACAAAATGCCCTAGAGGGTACAGGTACGGTTTCATTTGTTTTTGTAAATGGAGATGTTAAGAAACTATCTAATGTGCTGTATGTTCCACAAATCAAGAGAAATTCACTATCAGTGGCTTCCATAACTGACCTTCACTATGAGGTGAGGTTCAACAAGATAGGAGCAAAAGTTCTGGATAGTGCAACAATCTTGTTGGCACAGGAGTAAGGAGGAACAACCTGTATGAGCTAAGTGATCTTACAACCACTGCTGGAGTGGGCACAAGTAGACTTTGGCATGAAAGATTCAGCCACATTGGATTTGCAGTGCTGAAGGAGATGCAAAAGCAAGGTATGGTTGCTCACTTACGTGCAGTCAAAGAAATCAAAGAACCATGTGAAGCTTGCATGATGGGCAAGCAACAAAGAAAGGCATTCCCGCAAGAAAGCAAGAATAGAGCAAACGCTCCTCTAGAGTTGGTGCCAGGGTAAATTTTAACAAGCAATGATTAGAGCTTAAGTGTAGATGATTGGGCTATTTTTTAAAATTCTAAAATCCCACTATGACATTTGGGCGAATAATTTCAAAATCAAAATGTTGAAGTGTAGCTTCTGGGCGAATAATTTTGAAGTCAATTTTCCAAATGTATACTATAATAATTTATCTCATTACTTAAGGAGTCTACATTAATTTTTACAAAGTGATAGATACGTTCATGTACCCAAACATAATTGTGTGATTCTATAATTCATTTGCAACTTTTGTGAACTCTCTCTCTCTCTCTCTCTCTCTCTCTCAAATTTTATATAGACAACACCCAAGGTGCCATCTTGTTGAATGCATGTTTCTAGTTATGCAATGCACATGACTAAAAAAATTCTCAATATTCAAACATCTGATCATTGATGTGTTTGCTACCTTCCTAGAAACCAATTTTTGATTATCTTAGCACTTATTTCTCTACCCATAACAATGATTATGACACAAATTTATTCAAAAAGAGGCTACGCCCCTTAGATTATTGACTCAATTGCACCTTTTCCATTTTTATGTTTAAAATATCAATAATCTCATTAAGTGCACTCCATTTTGGATACAATTTCACTTCTCATAAAAAGGTGAGAGCATTTCCCTCTAAAAGCATCTCAAAATTTATTCATTGTTTACAACTATAGAACCTAAGATCGTACACATAAGTAAACCATAAATCTATGTAAGGATCTAAGACAATTCTTTGTATGCATGCAGTGTGCACCCTACCCTCAAAACAACCATGTAAAAAATACCCATAGAAGATTCGACCATCACCATTAAGTCTTCCTTTGGCTTCACTATGTGTGTTCTATGTGAGTCCACAAAATTTGAGACCATCACCAACAAGTCTTGCCTTGGCAGCTTCACTGTGTGTGTGCTATGTGAGTCCACAACATGGTCAAATCCAACAACACCCTCAAATAGTTTTAATTTAATCATAATCAATTCTAGAACCCTACTATCAACCCATGCTTGCAATTGAATTCAGTCAAGCTCTTATTTTTCAACCTTTAAAAGTTGAATGTGAATTTTCTTTTTTCTAGTGTTTTTCAATACCTTTTTTTCTTCAAAACACATTAGGATGGATGTTTCAAATAGCTCTTTGAAAATAATAGTCAAAACACTTTTCAACCAACTAACCTCATGCACCTCCAATGCATTTAACCTTATGATCCAAATTAAATCCAATACTTGATCATTGTTTGCATCAAGAATGGCCCAATTCAAAATATGTTGACTTACCAAGACACACAAAAGAGGCAAACATATTCAAACCAACTTTTATTATAGTTCTGATGTATCATGTATGCCTCTTTGTTGCATGTTGTAACTTGTCATTTGTTACATACCACTTAATTAGTGCAAGCCATGAATCATCATACATCAATAAGAAAAACTTTCAGCTTCATCTTGGATCTTGTACAAATTTTAAATCGAAAACTTGTGAAGCACAAAGTACATATATCAACTAAAGAACTGCTAACAAGATTTTCATACAATCCTTCCTTTGCTTTTGGAAATGGGTATCTTAGCTCATCATGGTACTTTTGTAGTAAATCAATCCTTCCTTTGCTTTTGGAAATGGGTATCCAAGCTCATCATGGTACCTTTGTAGTAGATCAAAGTAAGTGCCCCTGCAACAAAAGAAAGACATCTTTGACATCAGTTCACCTTCCCACAATGAAAAGGGACAATTGGGGTATAAAACCATGTACTCATTCAACTAATTGTTGTTCTTGTTATGATAACATATGTGAGGAAGCCCTAAAATGACAAGGAGAAAGACATGGGGGAAAGACAATGAAGCATCATGCCTATTATTCATGTCCAACTCTGCTTTGTCGCAATTCAAATTTACACTCTAGCCAATACCATTGCTCATAGTGCCTTTCTCACACCACCGCATGCTTAAAGCAATGCACTTGATTATGTTTCCCTTCTACAATACACATCATGATATACAAAAAATAGTCATACTTGCTGCAAATTCTGCAAAATTTACCAAAAAATGAAATGGTTCATAAAGCATCATGCAACCTTGCATATTGTCATAATGGGAGTGACACATAGGAGAAGTGTATACCAGATTTGAGTCACGGATCTTACACATGGGGAGAAGGATAATGTCTGCTTCCATTGGGCATATTTGGACCTCTCACAACTGCTGTGTCATGTTGTTCCGACTCCCGATTTCAAATTTCATTGTTCAATGTTTGCCTCCTTCAAGACTACCTTCCCACATGGAGCTTATGTTGATATGTCCCCCAAGACTGCGACTTCTACTACATCATCAGGGGTAATGTTGAGGACAATTGAAAAGTGGATGCTGCAAGTCCTAGTTCAAGAAAAACCACACAACCAATATGTCAAACAAATAAGAACAACATGAGGCCTAGCTAATTAATCTGAATAGATCCATCTCATGACTACCTGTCACGTGCACTGATGACACACTAGTAGCTGAGCTCAGGTTTCACCTCCAAAGGGTGTTCCTAGATGATTAACCATGAAGGGATCTGGGAAAATTGGTATTTTACTCCCTTCTAGGAAGGGTGCTAGAAGGGAGTTCCTAGGCAGCCTCCATGCAGCAAAGTGTTGGCAGACTACTCCCTTCCCTTCTACACTACACATCATGATACGCATAGCAACTAGTTATAGTCACATAAAAATTTACATGATATTAATCAAACAGCAGATGAGACCTTACACAATAGCATAATAGATTATGATTCATCATGATGAGAAGAAAGAAGAGAATGATGTGTAGAGAGGCAATGAAGAATCATACCTGCAATTCATGTTCAGTTCTGCTTTATTGCAATTTGGACATATACTCCATCCAACACCATTGCTCATGGCCATTTATCATAGCCGTGTATCCAATACACGATTTAATGCTCTTGTCCAAAGCAGTCCCTTTTAAACTACAAATCAGGGAACACATAGCGAATACCTATAATTGTAGCAAGTTCTTCATAGCATTAATTGTGAGAAACCCAAACAACAATAGCACAATGCATCATCATTTATTCCACATTGACATTTGAATTACAAAATTACCTTGAGGGTACACCACCCAAAAGTTTTGTGCAATATCCAGCAACTGTAGATCTCAGCTCCTACAACATATAGTACTTGCCTATATTTTAAAAAGATAAGATCAACATTTTTATTTTGCATGTAATATCCATCAAAAGCTCTTACAACCATTTCCTTGAGAGTAAAAAACATAAAGATTTGTCCAAAATAAGTGCAAACATGAACTCCTAGAAAATATAGTAATTGAATTTATTTCAACTAATACTACTACTAGCTTTTGTAATACTAAACGTATTTGTGTTAGTCTTATACTAACTATAGGCCCATATTAACACTAAGTCTATTCAACTTGTACTGATTAGATACTAATTCAAACTAATTGTATCTAATACTAACATTTAAACTGCTAACTATATTTGATATCAAAAAATAAACTGTTCTTACTTGTTCCTAACTATTATGAATTGTTCTAGTTTTGGACTTTTCCTAACTATTCTGAATTGTTCCAAACTAAGTGTTCTGGACTTTTCTAAACTAATACTAACAGTGTTAGATACTGTCAATGCTAGATATTTGGTGTTAGTCTTATACTTCTACTAACCTAACTATTACTAATTCTGAATTTCTGATACTACATCAAATCTCTCTTGCATAGCTTGATAGATATAACTCCCTCTTTACTAAGGTCTACCCATATGAATTTGAAAATGAGAAATATAAAGCTTACCGGTTAAAATAAGTAGCTCATGCAATATTTAGGAGTTAAACCAAAAATATTGCAAAAAACAGGAAGCGGTGATCACCCTGCAAAACAATAGAATAAAGTAAGAGACTGTACCACAAGCAATGAAATGAAAGAGGGAGACCATCAGCAACCCTAAACCTTGAAAAGTATAAAAACAAGATAAGAGAATGTGCCAATAAGAGAAGAAACAAGCAAGTGAAACTTGCCAGAAAATTTGTCACAGATTTGGAAGCTTTGGACATGCTCAAATGCTCTTTCATCTTGTAATGCATTCTTGTTAATAGTCCTTCTATGACAATTTGAGTCCCATAAAGCATACGCCTCCTCAAATGGAAATGTGCTAAGGTCATGTTTGGTAGTATACAATCTCAAACATGTATCCAAATTCTTTTCAAGTCTATTTCGCAAGTTGTTCTTTATGAAGGACAAGCTACTAAACACCCGCTCATCTTCCACTGAACCAAGAATCATTGTTTGGCATAGATCAACAAGCTTGAAGTACTCAGACATTCTCTCCTTTAGATATAAGTTTGTCTCTAATTTCCTCCACAATCTAGTCATGGATCCAGGCTTTGATGGTTCTTCTAGCTTGCTATATTGCTCCCACACAGTCTGCCCAAAGATGCCTGACTAATTTATGAGCTCTTTGGGACAGATTAATGCATTCACTCTATTGTCATTCAGCTCCACACTTTGACCAAATTGATTTGAAATGACTTGAACTTTGTTAGTGAAGTCAATCATCAATACTCTTTTGTCTTTTTCATTGTTCCAATACATGGGGTGAACAATTGCAAATGATTCAAGGAGTTCATCTTTAGGAAACCGTTGTTGGATCTCATCAACTAGAGTGGCACACGCAGAAATAAGCTCTTTCCTAACAAAGCTTATGAGTTGTGGAAAAGTTGACTGTTTGACTTTTCGATGCTTTTCAACTCCCTTCACCTTTCTCATGAGATGAAGTTCTATCAATTTTCCTTTTGACTTCATGCACAAACATCCTTTTTGATTATAGCATAAAAAGCTATTCTCATTCTCAATATCCAAACTAGTATTCCATTCCTCAAACTCTTTGCTTGAGAAGCTTGAGCTTTCTCCATAGAGGGTAATTAATTGCAAGCATGCGAGCTTTCATGCTACAGTATACTCCATAATGTAACAGTCCCGTGCTTGTGCTGTTTTTATTAGATGATTCATCTCTCGTAACATTGGAAGTAATCCACCAAGATATAAAAATGTATCTGCATCACTAAGGAGATCTAACAGCCTTATGGCCTTTTCTCGCCCCTTTCCCTTCTTTACAGCAAGTGCATGCACAGTCCCAATGATTGATTTATATTCTTCATATAGGCGCTGAACTGGACCAATAAGTGAAATCCACCTGGTATCAACTTGCTTCAAGAGCTTCTTACCTTGGCTAACTCCTTTTGCAAACACCTTAAACTGATTGAATCTTTTAGGACTCCTTGAAAAAAAAGCATATGCTTTTCTCACCAAATCCTCTATCTTCTGCACACAATCAAAACTTTGGAGAATCTTATAAGCCAAGTTTGTACGGTGAGCCATACAATGTATGCCAACCATGTAAGGAGCATAAAGCCTCTTCAATTGGACACAAAATCCAGCTCGAATCCCATGCATTACCGAACATCCATCAACACCCACACATATAATCTTTTGAGACAAATCTCTCAAGCTCATCCCACCATTTGTTGTCATGCTTTCAATTAGCAACCTCAATATAGCATTTGAAGTCGCACTACATTCCAACTTGGAGACTCCCACATAGCATACCTTTCTCACATGTTCTTCCACAAAATATGCATTTATACACACCCATGAGCCATTATCTCGTGTGGTTACCTCATCAAGTGAGATAGCAATGAACTTGGCATTTGCTAATTTCTCTTGTAAGCGTCCCTTGACCACTTCTGCCATGTAGTAGGCAAACTCCCAACCTGTAGTTTCACTCCAATGGTTTGTTGGAAAATGTGGAACACGAAGTCCAATGAAGCTCAATGGGCTCTCCCACTTGGAATATTCTGACATGGGCTTCCCTATGGAGAGAATGTGCAATACAATGGCAAATTGTGCAAGCGTGGATTGGCAATCCTTCAAGACCCTTTTCTCATACAAGTGTTGAATGGTTGCTCCAGCCTTTCTATCCTCTTCAAACTGCAATAAGTGAGCTTCATATTCAGCCATGTTTTGTTTATGCCTGCATTCACCACTACTCTTCCAACGAGCAACAATTTTTGTATTTCCATCAACCATCTCTTTCTCATAAACTTTTCCAAGGTGTTTCTCTATTGTGTCAAGCTTTAATTGCAGCTTGATTGATCGACCCAGCTTCCAACTACAAGCTATACAAGTAGCAAACTTTGATGACTCCTCATTTTCTGACTCCAAAGGTTGTATGATTGGATACTTTGAAACCCAATCAGCTTGGAATGTCCTCCCGATATCCCATTGACCTCTCTTCCTCTTACTTTCCTTTCTAATTGACTCTCCTTCTCTTGGATTTGTTGGAGACGAGTGGTTGCTCCTTGCAATCGACTGTGTTGCATCCACTCCTACACTTTGGACATCTTGTGACGGTGTTGATGGAACAACTTTAGTTGATTTCAATGAGTGTAACATTTCATTGCTACCAAGGCTTTCCTTAGATAAACAATCTGGACCATGATCAGCTTGCTCAAGTCTTGTTGACTTACTTGAACCCATTGAGGATTCTGCCATGTAATTAAAATATTGTGTTAAACATCTAGCATTTGTTCCAACACTTTTCTTTTTTGGAGCCATATGTACATGAAAATAAACCTGGAGCTGAAAATTCCCAATTACAAATTTACAAATTACAATGATTAGAGCTCTCTCTCTCTCTCTCTCTCTCTCTCTCTCTCTCTCTCTCAGCTTTGAAGGTTCAAAACATTCTTTCAATGCATGCTTAGAACACATAGCTTGAATACATAGAATGGTAGCCATTGACCTCCACACACAAGAAACTGTGGCCTATTAAGAGCCGAAAAATGTGCACTTCTATGTTGGCTAAATGAGCACAAATCTGACATTGTTGTCCTTGTTGGTTGAGCACAAATGTGGCATGCTTTTTACATGAACAATAGCTGAAAATGGTAGGCAGAATTTCAATGTGGCAATGCTCTTGGCTGAATATCTGGCACTGAATATGTGGCAATGTGGCTGGCTGGACTGATGCACAAGTCTTGTGAAAATTAAAAGGCCTCACTCCCTGTTTGAGTTCTCTGACATGAGATGGACACAAACTGATTGAAGAAACAAGCAATCATATATAGATGTTGTATCTCAGTTTTGTTACTGTACAAACTGTTAGTCAGCATATATATATATATATATATAGATACTAAATACTAGTTGAAAATGATGAGTACAAACTATTACTGTTCTAGTATTAAGTATTAGTATTTGAATTAGTTTTCAAACAATTAGCATTCAAACTAGTATTCAAAGTATTTGAACTACTATCTAGTATCTAGTATTAGTATTTGAACTAGTATAGTTAGAACATTAGCACTTGATAGTACTCAAAGTGTTAATATTCAAACTAGTAATTAGTAAGTAATGAACCGTCAATAATAGACCTAGTTGATCAGTGGTTAGTAATTAGAAAAGTGTTCAATTGACAATAGTTGGAACATTAGTAGTCATTAGTAGTTACTAACACCTATTAATACCCCAAGGACTGAACCAATCATGAAACCCTGTGAAACTAGAGCCATGGATTTATCCTTGACCTAAGTGGAAGGCATGAGAAACCATAAACCTAGATTTATCTTGGAGCATGAACTAGGATAACGCTTGAGGGAAGGTATGTTGGAGCAAGCATTATCCTTTGTATTGTTCATATGCTAGAGGTGTGTGTGATTAGGGAGAGATTCTCCTGAATTCTAGAGCATGTTGACTTTTTGAAAGGCATCTGTTGCTTTGTATGGAATGGACATGTGCCTGGACATGTGAACACACCATGTGTATGTTGAGAATAAGCATCTCCAGGAGTGGCTGGCCGACCAGCTCCCACGCAGCAAGGGGGGCCAGAGGGGGTAGGCTGGCCGACCAGCTGGTCGGCCCAGTTGGCCTGACCGACCAGGCTGGTCGGTCCAGGCAATCTGGCCGACTCCCCCCCTGGCCTGCCCTATAAAAGGGACTCCTTCCCTTCACTTCCTTCACCACTTCTCCCTGCAGCTCCTCAAGGCCCATGTACACAGCCTGCTCCTGACCGTCCCTATCAGAGCCTCCTCTCAGCTGCTTGTTTGGCTGCCCACACTCCCGCAGCAGATCTTTCTTCGTCAGGGCTCCTGCCTCCTCGTTACAGGCCTCTACAGTTCCCTCTGTTCCAAGGTTCCTGCCTCTTCACCCAGGCTCCTTCTGCCTCCTCGCTCCAGGCTCATCCAGGCTCCTCTAGCCTCTGTGCTCTCAGGCTCCAGCCTCCTTGTGCCCCTATGCTCTGCTCCAGTTCAGCCCCTTCTGCAGCTCCTGTTTCTCATCTTGTTCAGGACTCCTTGTATTACAGTTGCTGCCCTGGTTTAAGGGCTAAGTTACAGCAGATCTGTTTGTGGCACATCTTGTTGTCTCTAGTATTCTCTGTGTGATTCTGTAGCTTCAGTTTGCTTACATCTTCCGCTGCCACTCTTGACATGGTATCAGAGCACTAGGTGCTCCCCATCCTCTTGGTTACTGAAGCATCCACCAACACCTGGGTGATTTCTTCTATGCATCAGCCCTTTGCCTTCTCCTTCTGCTGGTTAGCAGTCTTTGTTCCTCCTGCCCCGAGATCGGCACCTTGGTCACTTCTCCCTCTGGTTGGCATCACTGTAGGCTCCTAGTTTGCTGGTCGGCATCCTCCTAGGCACATGTCTTGTTGGTCGGCAGTACCTCTTGTGCACCAATTTTGGTCGGCATCCATCCTGCCCCTGAATCCAGGTACATCTGTGATCTCAACAGCTTCTCTAGCATCTCCTACCCCGAAGCCAGGCACCAGTCGGCATCTTGAAAATCGGTTTTGTGAATTTATATTTTGAAATTTTTGCTCACGTACCCCGGACTATCAATAGCAGCCTACTGCTTCATCAAGAGCCTCTCCCCCCCTTCCTTCATCGCACATCGGGTCCGGCTCCCGTCTTCACCCGTACGACTTTATTCAGGGGTTTCTGGCAGAACTTATTGGCTCTTGATGTTTGGTTTCGATTGTTCTCTATTTGGTATTGAAACACATGGGGGGCCTCAGCCACTCAAGAAATCATGAGTCCTGTCTAAAAAAAAGTACGGATCTCCGCACCCAGATACAGATCCCAATCCTTCCCCACTTCTTCGAAACTCAGAAGTTTGATGGTACTAACTATGACACCTGGACGGATAACATCGTCGCAGTTTCAGAGGGGGACAAACAACCTGGGCTGGGGGTAGTGAAGGGCTCTGACCTGGTGAAACGTGGGCAAGACCGTGCTTGGTGTCCAAAACCATGGCATCTCAAGCACTGGTTAGGAAGGCCTGTGACTATAAGACTGTGTCACAATGCCTGCATCCGACATGATCTCTAGCTCTAAAGAAATACTATGCGGGTCTAAGACTGCTACTCTGACTCAAGGGACTCCCAGGGCAGCCACCACATCTACGAACGTATCCTGCATGACCCACCCGAAATGTGCCCCCAGGTCTTTGACAATAGGGCGTAGCTCCGCTGCGAGACTTGGGAACTATAACGTGACTGGATGGTGAGGTATGTGGAAGCGCTCGTCAAAGTTAGCTGCACTGAAGCCCCTGTACCACGGGACTAGGTTGATGATGAGTCTTCCATCCACGGCAATCGGAGAGCGGTCTAGGAAGGCTCTTGTGGCTCTCGGGTGGGAAAGTCAAAGCCAAATGATGCCGCGGCCCATGAGGGCAACATCCTCTATGTGACTATCCTCCAGAAGCAAGGTCTCTTGGAGCCAATCCTGTACCTCTGCTTGTGAAGGGGAGTACCCTACGACCCGCCCATGGTGGTTTGTTGCTGTCAGAATGACTCGATAAGATTTGGATGTAGGGGGGTCCTACTGGGCCACCGGTTCCTGGTTGGGAGCCACCATATCGAGGGGTGACTTACTGCTAGCTCTCGCAAGAGGGAAGGGATTGAAGCCGTGAGGAGAAGAGGTGATGAAGGCGATGGCTCAATCCAGAGATGAAGGGGCTGAGTCACTACCTACCTGTAGGCACGCTGGTAACAACCCGCTACGAGTAGGGATGCCTACCAGGAGTTGCCCACAAGTCACGAGTCCTTGCGCAACAACCTGTACTTTGGATATCAGCGTGCAGATCTGTTCTCACATGAGCAAGCCACTTCATAGCTGAACATGAGTAGGAGGCGCACGAAGTCTGATCACGCAGGTAGACACCCTGCGCAAGTTGGGCACGCTCAGGCCAAGAACAGAAACGTAAGCTAGTCACTAGCGAAGAGCTTGACGGGGGATGCGCAAAGTGGTCTGTCTGGTCACACAGATAGACACCCTGCACAGTCTGGGAACTTCAAGCAAGGGCAGATTTGCACAGACCTTGACGAGGGTGAAACTGTCGATTACAAACAGACTGGCGGGCAAAACTGTCAATGACGAGCAGAATGGCGAAACTGTCAATGACGAGCAGAATGGTGGGCAAGACTGTCAACGACGAACAGAATGGCGGGGCTGAGCAGGTGATGCATAGAGGGGTGGCAAGGCGAAAGCTGGAGCCTACTGGAGCAGGTGACAGTTGGAGGGTCGCGTTTAGAGGGGTGGCACGATGAGGAGGAGGAGATAAGGTAGATGGGGTAGGGAGGAGAGCGGGAGCATGAGCAGGAGCTATACTATATACATACTTGTACATGTAGATGCTAATTGGATCTAGATACTAAATATAGACTAGATCTAGATCCTAACTACTCATCTATTGACCTTTGATCTACGGATCAACTAACTAGTTAGTATACATTCATTAATAGACAATTAGTATAGTTCATTACTAATTACTAACTAATCAGTAGTTGAATACAATGTATACAGTTTACTGACTATCTATTACTGAATAATTGTATACTGAATAGAATAGAATGTAGTTACTCTTCCTCGTGGTTGAGCCTTCCCTTCATTGCTCTACTTTGTGTGTAGTGGGCGGCAATGTTGGCGGGCAACTGTAGCTTCTGATGGGCTCTAATGGCAACCCAACAGGCTGAAATTCAGATGGGTCATCACATGTGAAACATTGCCAACCAAGTGACCTACTGCTCCAATTCTATGGCCTAGAATATGCCCTTTCTACTAGTCATATGCTCAGCCAAGCCCTGCTACCTGACATAATTCCCTACTGCACTTGGTGACAACTCTGCTATTCCAGCTGACCATTATTGCTTGTACTTACTGTTGAATCCCAGCCCAATGAAACCCTGGACAAACTAGAACTTAGTTAGTAGTTACTAGTAACACGAACATGAACAAAAACAAGCTGAGAACATATGCAAGCTACCAGCCTACCATGATCCACCCGGGCCTTGCTAGAGTTGAGGCTCCCACAAGCATGTTCCTATATAACTCTAGCATACCATTCCACCAGAGCCCATCCCCAAGGATCATCCTAAAACCACCACACACATTGTTTCTTTCAAGTCTCACCATTTATGAGTCATGACAATTTTGGCTTATTTATTCATAAGCACCATAGGATTATTTCCATGCTTGAATTTTCTGCAGTATTATCAGTGAACTCAGCCAAAGACATCTACCTTGTCAATTCAAGCTGTTAGTTCAACTCATTTTAAGATGATTTCCTGGCCTAAGAGTTGGTTGTTTGTCCTCCATTATTTGCTGGCTCCAGCAAAATGTATTGGGTTGTGCGTGTTTCCTGCTTGTGTGGGGTTGAATGGGTTGTTTTTTTGTAGCTTCAACAGTTCAAAATGCAACCCTCAGTCCAAGCCAAACCATCTAGTGGTGTCAATACACTAAACTCCCGCAATAATCTATAGCCACGCTCTTATAAAGAGTAGAAAAGCATAAGCATGCCACTCAGAAAGAAGCCTTATATCCCTACATTGCTAACCACTGCTTTTATTGATACATTACCCTTGTAGTGCCAATGTCTTGGTGCACAAGGTGTGATGTCAATTACCAAATGGGAATAAGCTTAAACCTTTTTGAAAAGCTAACTTTTCTCGAGTTGTGCTCTGGTGAAGACATCAACAAAATGCAAAGGAAGACCCACCATGCCTGAAACCATGCAGTACAAAAAGAATCTTCCCTTTGGAATGTTCTAGGCATTGGCCTACAAAAAGATGTACATTTCCATGTTGATGGTTGGACAATGGAGATAAAAGGTAAGGGAAGATGTAAGCCAATCAAATAAGAGGAAAGCTTAGGAAGTATGCTTTAATGAAATCTTTTCACAACAAGCCATGTATAACGCTTTTCCAAAGGATAAACTAGAAACATACTTTACCAGAGAGCATAAAACATGATGTGCACTAAAAATCATCAATTCAACAGCTTTGCTGATGTCAGATCTCAACTAAACTTCCATCTTACAAGGGTAACTTGCCTCTTTTATGCATTCAAGTCCATTGAAAGTTGTCTTGCCCATTGCAGGATTGACAGGGTACCAAACCTGAAGACATTGTGGAAACAATTGTTGGACAGGAAATTTTCTATCCTTGGAAAAAAGATTGTTGGACGTGGGTGCAACATTTGTAAGAAAAGATGGTGGCGGCAACACAGATGCTTATAGAGTCCTCACATCCTGGTCTGATACCAACTGAAAGGAAATTAACAATTAACACAGTATGTAGAAATTGTGATGCAAGAGTATCGACAAAACACTACTCAAGGATTCTAATTCAATCAACTCAAGCCTACTAGCCTTGCTCTGTTCGGAAACTCTAACTCTCTGCACCATCGATTGTGAAGAACCTCAACTATGAAACTAATATAACTAAGCATCACCATAAAAGGGCTACAGAATACGTGCAGTATATCCATGACAGTAGACTCTCATCCTCGGCGATTGACTCACTTATCCTCTACTGTGTGTCCAGAGGTATAATTGACGAAACTAATCACTATCATCCCATGCTCAAATTCACTACTATCATCCAGAATTTCACTGCCAAGGTAACCTTGCTGTAGAGAGTCAATCAGTCCACCACATAACTCCTACCTGGCTTACATGCAAGGGGCCACATAGATAATCATCACCACCAGGAAAAAGCACCTTCGAAGATCATATTTCCAACACACTGTACTTCGCAAGGATTAAAATCTTTTGAGGTCTGCTGATATGAAGAAAATCAGGACTAAATTTCTACCCAAACCGCCGATCCCAACTCACTTTCAGCATTTCAACCTCCTGGTCTAAGTCTGCCTCACCTTATATTTCAAGTAAGAGGACTAAATGCTACCATTACAATGCTCCCACAAGAACACTTTCTGTTATGGAAACGTGAAAGCAATTTGTATCTCTGACATAAATAGGTCACTGCTCTACTTTGGATATAAGTGATCTAGCTGGATCACAGTCTGCAAACTCGAAGATTTTTTACATGTATGGGGAGTTGCACTCGGCTGACAGAACTCAGATTCCTTTAGATCATCAGACATTTTCTGACACAGACATTGCAAGTCTGATACATATCATTCTTCATCAAAACTTGATTTCTGCTTGGAATTTCATTGGGAGAAAGTGTTTTCATCATCTTGACATGACCCTGACTGCAGCAGAGAATTGGTCAATGCTAGAGGCTGTCTTCAGAGTCAAAATGAAGCACTCAAAGGTGTCACTAAAGGATGAATTGTACACCCTGCAAATGGATGAAACTGAGAATCTTGGAACATTTCTTAATCGAATGCAGTCCCTACTGAAGCAACTTGAAGAATTGGGGTCGAAGGCAGATGAAGATGATAGGAAAGCCATATTGTTGAAGAGTTTGCCCCCGAGGTACAAAGACACAGTGAGAATCCTAAGATTGGATGATGATACTGACTATCTTGATTCATGTAGAGCTCGTACATTTTTTTGGGCCTCTTGCCTGCAGCACTGAGAACTCCTCCCTCCTCCCCTTGTCGTCAAGCTACCTCCCCCTCTCTCTCTCCCCTGCGAGCTCCTGTGCGCCGTTGCACCCCCCCCGGGCCATTGTTTCCTCTTCTCCCCTCCCGCCATCGTTCCTCATCTCCTTCTCCCCCTTGTCGTGCACCTCGTGGACCTGCAGCTGCAACAGTTTTTGCCCCCCATGCGCTATTGCTGCTCCTGAATCCCGTGCTTCTGCTCGCACCTGATCTTGCCCATGGCTTCTCCTACCCAGCACGATTGTGGACTGTCGGGCATAAAGTGGCCTTGCTACATTCTGCCCGCACATATATTCAGCGTGCTGCCTTCTTCCGGACTTGACAATGTGCGAGGGTGGCAAATAGGACATTAGTGACCTCCGCCTCCACCTTTTCCCCCATCCCTCAGGCTGAGCCACCTTCATCTCTGTCCTCTCTCTTCGCAGTATCAGCCTCTTCTCCTCCCGTGTGAGCTTCCAGTTCATCTACTTTGATATGGTGGCTTCTAGCTAGGAACCAGTGGCCCAGTAGGTCCCCCCCCCGTCCAAAGCCTATCGAGTCACCTTGACAAGACCATTTTATTTGTACTCGACAGTTGTTGATGCATAAAATATTAATTATAATATTCACGAATCTTTCCTATTTTTTCTACTTCTTTCTATGTAACATTGGACCTCATCCCATTGGTTGAGAACCTATCTTTCCAAACCCTTAAAGGCCCCAAAATGAGCTCCAACTAACCATTAGTCAGTTGGAGGAAGACTTGCCAATTGTTTGGTTGATACACACTTGATGTTACTTATATGTATGAAACTTGCCAATTTTTACTTTTTTAGATTCCAATGCGTAGACTGTAAGGGCTGGCTTCCCTTCATTATTTGGCATCTTTTTACTTCATCTCCTTCAGCCCCACATCTCCCTATGGGTGGGTGCTACCCTCCCAAACTAGCCTTAGATTTGCCATCTTTGGACTCTCATAAAGTAGCCATTTATGGCCAACCGTCTTCTCCACTCATGGCTCTCCATTGGCTACACAATCCTCTCCAATGCAAAGCAGCAATAGTCAACATTAGAGGTGCATCACTTAGAATAGATCCAGGATTCCAGGGTTGTCATTTTGAGCTATGTGGCCAGTGGCCACAGCTCTTTTGAAGGGTGGTTAAGCTTTTCTAAGTAACCCCTATGCAAAAAATGCAAAAACACCAAAAATTAACTTGTCTACAAAAGTAGAGGTACCTGAGATTTGATATTATATCTCCAAATAGGCAAAAAGAGGAGGTTAATGTAATAGAGTGTTCCTATAAATTATTGAGAACATGATAGCACTGCACTCACTCATGGAACAACCAATTACAAAAATACCCAAAGGAATTAGTTTTGAGATTACGTGAGATGAAATATTCACAAATTGATGAACTAGATGTAAGCAAAAAAAAAGCTACCCATGTCAATGTGAAAGGCACACAAAGTTACTCAACACATGGGACAAGATATAGTGATACAAGGAGGGCTTTATATTACGTGGGGAGAGAAATCACACAAGGCATACCTAAATCTGAAATCGCACAAGGCATACGTGAATGTGTTGGCTATCAGATGTGGAACTCGTCTGAGTCGTTTCTCCCTCGTAGGCTCGTAGAGTCATGCTACAACTTACAAGATTGCTTTTGCCGTCTCCATAGTTTTTGAAGGATAATAAAAAAGTGACGTTTTACCGTCGTCGGTCCGTTTTACGTTTGCAAGTCTTCAAGCTTATGTAGAAGGTAGGGATCTGCAAGAGCAATTAGATGTTAGTTGATATCAAACGTCATTTATGAGTCGCTCCATGACGTAAGCAAACATAGCAACGCTGCAACTACCTCTCATAGGCATCAAAGATTCAAAATGTAATTTACTCACAACATTTAGTGCAAGAATAGATCTAGGCAATTAGATAGCATTCGTTTCAATACTTCAGTGTTCACTTGGATGGAAATCCAAAAAATGGAGAGGCGAGGCCATCAACAACAGAAGTTACAGTCTTACAGAAGCCGCACGAAGTTTTTATAGAATGTAGAGTCGTAGACGTCGATACCATCACTGATTCAGCGTGTTACTTGGAACCTGAGAAGCAAGGCAATAGTGCATTGGCTAAGCCACCCAGGCGAATGCATGACAAATGCATCTAAGCGAGGAGAGAGAGTCGGGCGAACTTCTTCGTGAAAGGGGAGAAAGTAGAAAAGGGCGGGCGATTTAACACATCCATGTTTTTAACTAAATGTAAGTTTTTTGGGCTAATTTTTTTACATTCTTTTACATGCAAAATAGCCCACCCACTTTTTTAATTGCTTTAAATTCGCCTTTGGGCTATAATTCGCCCTTAAAATTTACCCTGGGCCTAACCCATCCACGGTCGATTTTGCAGTAGCAGCTGCTCCCACGGTCGATGGTAGTGACAGGTCACAGCTATGTTTAGTAGCTCAAACAATGGACCGCTTCATCTCTTGGCTTATCGTAAATTCTTCTCGTTCTTTGGTCTCCTCTCGACCGCTGGCATGGCTGTGCTTTGTGCCACTCCTCTCTCATGGGTTCATAGTTGCTCCTTACTCTCCACAACCCATCCAAACCCCCCATCGTCTTCGTTGCTTGATGCAACGGCCACCCCCTTCTTTTTGTAACTGTCGTTTCAGCGGTTCCACTCCTTTGCTTCTCTTTATAGCTGTTCCTCTTCTACTTACCTCCCTGCCCTTGATCACATTGCCACTCCCGAGCTACCTTTGCTTTCTCTCGACTCTCTTACTTCCATAGCTTAGTAGCACTTTAGGTGCTCACCTCACGCTTCTCCTCCTTGTAAACTCTAACCATCCATCCCCTAATTCACGATGACTTGTTTGTTTTCCCTGCTACTTACAGTAGCTTGCTCTGCTCCGGAGCTAACCTTACTCCAAAGAAGCTTTGCCATGTTGCCGCGAGTTTGGTTTTTCTCTTTGAACAGCTTCGTGTTGTCACCTCACTAGTTTGAAAAAAAGAGCTGTGGGTCGAAACCGTCGCCTTCCCTCATAACATGCCTACCTTAGCTTTTGCTTGTCGCTTACGTAGCATATTCATGTTTGCAAACTTGAACAATGGAGTGTATCCAGACTTCGATGATATATTAAAATAACGGTGTTACAAGTATTCATGATCGGTCACTCATGTTACATCCCGTCCAAGAAAGACTCAGTCATTTGCTGGTCTAAGTCCTTGGTTTTGGACTGAGCTGTATACCACATCTTGGAGCAATGTCAAAAACCCCACAAAAGTCTGCAGTACTTGGATGTCTATTCGATTTGGCTGACTTTCCCTGAACCGGAAATCGTTATCGTAGATGCGCAATTAGAGCTTTTGCGGGTCCCGTACTTGGCGATGGTGCACAAATGTCCAAGATCTTTAGGATGTGATGAGACATGGTGTACACATCTTGTGCAATATCGAAAGGTGGGGGATTAGTGCAGAGGCACTCTGGAGCAATGTGACGAAACCTAGCAATAGAACTTCGTACAGTGTTGGGGCTGTCGCTGAGTAATGTGGGATAGTGCTTTCTAGTGCTGCATGGGGTCATCATTCCCCAATCACAAATGCCCAGATACACCTCCTCGAATGACTCCGAGAAGTGTAGCATAATGTTTTGCGCATGCAAATCATTATGCAGGACATTGTGTTGGTGCATGTAATGAATAGTGCAAACTAGTACACTTAAAATATCAAATACATGATGCTGACCCGTGGAGCTCTAGCAGGCATTTTTGCATCATCTCTGTGAAACACCAGAGATGGTCGCTTTCCGTCATGTCTGAGGTAGGTTAGCCATCTTTCCAAATGATTTCCATTCCAGAATGGAAATAGTACCATTGGGTTATCATCATGGACTAAACTTATTGCTCAGATGATGCCCAGATGTCCCCCAAGCATGTGGCTTCTTCCAATGCTTTGGCCTTCAATGCATCAGTTGGCACAGAAACCCTCAGCACCTTAGATGCATAAATCTTGTCTAGATCAAAGGGAGCGACAAGAATATTGCACATATTAAGTGTTTCTTTCGTGCCTGTGCCCACAGCTGCACTAGGTGTGAATCGGATGACTCGTCATCGCTAAAGCAGTATGGGCCGCATGGGTCTTGGCATTGCTACACAATCACGCAAGCCATGTGATGTGTGTGGTGCTTGTGCAGGCGAGAATGAAGGATATAGGGATGTATCTACTTGTGCAGATAGATTGTGCATTTGAAACTGGTCTGCGCGTGCGGTAGGGGGTACAAATTGAGGCACAAATGGAGAAGCAAAAGAACCTTGCTGCTTTGAAAAGATTTGTCCACATAGCCAAATCTTCCTAGATACTCATGATTAGAAAGAAGATATCAAGATTTGGCCGCATGGCCAAATCTCCCTAGACCCTCGTGATTAGAAAGAAGCTAGCAAGATTTGGCCACATGGCCAAATCTCTTTAGACCTAGGTGATTTAAAAGAAGCTAGAAAGATTTGGCATCACAACCAAATCTCCCCAAATCTTGTTGCTTTGAAAAGATTTGGCCACACGGCCAAATCTCCCTAGACCCTTATGATGAGAAAGAAGCTAGCCGCACAGTCAAATCTCCCTAAACCCTCGTGACTTATAAAAAGCTAGAAAGATTTCACATCGTAGCCAAGTCTCCCCAAACCTTAGTGCTTTGAAAACTTGGTGCTTTGAAAAGATTTGGCTGCACGGCCAAATCTCCCCAAACCTGGCGCTTTGAAAAGATTTGGCTGCATGGCCAAATCTTCCTAAACCTGTGCTTTGAAAAGAATTGGCCGCATGGCCAAATCTCCATAGACCCTTATGATTAGAAAGAAGCTAGCAAGATTTGACCACACACAAATCTCACCAAACCCTGGTGCTTTGAAAAGATTTGGCTGCACGGCCAAATCTCCATAGACCCTCGTGATTAGAAAGAAGCTAGCAAGATTTGGCCACACGGCCAAATCTCCCTAAATACAAGTGATTTAAAAGAAGCTAGAAAGATTTAACTGATTTGAAAGAAGCTATCAAGATTTGGTTGCACAGCCAAATCTCCCCAGACCCTAGTGCTTTGGAAGAAGCCCACAAGATCTGGACACAAGGCCAAATCTCCCCAAACTTTGGTGCTTTGAAAGAAGCCCATATGATTTGGCCACACATCCAAACCTCCCCTTCCAGTGCTTTAAAAGAAGCCCATAAGATTTGGCCGCACGGCCAAATCTCCCCAGTGCGGCCAAATCTCCCTAGAATCTGGTGCTTTCCAAATCTACTACTATGTCTAGTGTCAATTCTAGATTCTATTTCAGATATGTTTATCGATAATGTGTTTTGTCTAACATTAAAGATTATAAAGATGATAGTTTATATATTGCTTGGGTTTTTTTACAGGAAAGACACAAATGTGAAGAAGGTTGAGAAAGTTATAAGTGGATTTGCAGAAAAAAGCATACCTTGGTACTTTGACATATATAGTATTGAGGGAGCACAGTTGACACGAGTTCACTTATTTGTTTTGTTACCTAATAAAAGTGCATACACTTGTGTTGGATCAGTACATCAAATCACTGAAGATGTGGTTGGAAAAGAGGGAGATATTGGATTGTTGATCATTATAAATCAAAATAAGAAGTTTCTCTTGGATCCCAATGATTATGAAGCATCTCGTATGAAGTCTGATGTAGATGACAACATGCACTCAAGAGGCTGGATAAGTGTTGAATCAATTGATGGAAATGAAATTGACACAGTGACAACAATCATTGAATCATATCGCAAAGTTTCAGCAACATTAAAGAAGCGTAAGAGTGGGGAAGATAGTGGGGAAGGAACAAAGAAAGGAAAATCGACTGTGGTTCAAGCACCAGGTGGTAGCGGAGAAGGGGCAAAGAAAGGAAAGCTAACTATAGTTGATGTACCACAAGAAGGAACACCTCCAGAGGGTATGCTAGCAGTTGTGGAAAGAAGCAGTGGTAGTGAATTGGAGCCAAGTGGAAAGGTCATAGGAAAGAAAGGGCAAAAGAAACCATCAGGCTTGGTGGAATATGAAAAATACTACCCATTCGGGTTGCATGCAACATTTTCAATTCCAGTTACAAGATGTCAAAAAGCTCCTCCAAGCTATGTATATAGAGGGTTGAACAAAGAGCATGTGGAGAAGCTTGCTGCAGACTTCGGTTATAACTCTAGGCCTCCTGCTGCTGTAGCGGATTTAATGCCTTTCAATCCTGAAACAAAGCAGCCCCTGGAAAGGGTAGATAAAAAGGATTTAACCAAGTGCCACTACTGGATACTATCTGGACAACATTCAATATATGCTGCTAAAAAATTCACATCTAATGATGATAACAGCACGGCCCAAAGAAAGAACTACTACCGCACCCGCCAGGCGAGGATTGTAGTGAATTGTCCCGCACGCTTTTGTGTGGAGATATCAAAGATGGCAAACCTGGAGTCTCAAAATATCTTGAGACAATCTCCATACATTGATATACTTAAGCAGGTGAGGGGACAATGGATTCTCTTTAACAGACCCAAGAAAGCACAACAAGGGCTTGCAAAAGGACATCCAGATCGTGAGAATTGGGATGTAAGTACAGATTTTAATTATGAATCATTTTTTACAAGTCGGTTTCATAATTATTGCATTCTAATGGATTCATATATTTTGCAGGCTTTCATTGACACTGGCAAGGTAACATTGGGCAATAGCTTTGCCACGAAGGATGTACATATGATAATCACAAGCAATGCCATTTATGATGGTTGGATCTCCATCCTTGAGGATTACATTGCAGGCAAATATTCACAAGATGGAAAATGCCGTAGGCAACCCACAGTCTCAATGTTTAGATGCTTGCGTGGATTGAGTGATGATCAAATTGGTCAAATTCAAAATGACATTAAGGAAGGTAGAGTAGTCATAGCTAAAACAAAGACTGATGCCATGATTCTTGATATTGAAGGACGAGCTATGCAGATCAAGAGAGATGCTGCACTACAAGAAGAACTTTATATGTTTATATCCACAGAACGGCCTTCTTTAATGTTAAAAAATTGGGATGAGTGCAGATTACATTTTAAAATTACTCCAGAATTGTATCATCGGATTCGTGGTTGCTCTGACTCATGGTTAAAAGTGAAGCTTCAACAGGGCAAGGAAACTCCACCATTGCCTGATGCTGCAAAGGGGTATCTGAGGTGGATTATGGGACAAAGTGAAGGTGCAAGTCATGGGCCGAATTCCACCCGGCCTTGGAGGTTCTACACAGTCGGTTCAAACATGGAGGGAATGGAATTTATACATAATGTGTACCAAGAGCCAATGGCAATAGGAGTTGCCTTTTTGGATGTAATGTATGGACCAAGCAGAAGTAGAAATTGGAATGAGGATCGCTTTGAGTGTTTGTTGAAAAGCTTGATGACAATCGCTTCTCCCCCAGTGCAATTCCTTCTTGTGGTGTTCTTGACCATGGACCATGTATCATGTTTGAAGAATGCATTAAATAAGACATGCGGACAATATAAAATACACTTCGGTTGCCTTAATTTTGAAACTGCAGATATATTTGTCACTGGATCTATGGATGGCTTAATTGCCTGTGTATTGGTAAGCAAGGAAAAGCATTTCAATGATATTGAGCGCTATACCAATGCACAATGTAAGCCATCAATATATGTTGCAGATGAAAAATATGAAAAATCAAGTGGTGCAGAAGAATCAGGTGATGAGGATGATGATGACGAGGATGATGATGATGAATTTGACATTGAATTGTCCTTGAAAAGAAAACGTTCAAGTATCATGAAAGACATGATCATGGGTTTCTGTCGAGAAGATGAGTATATATTGGACTTGTTCTCTGAGGGGCTTGCTGCAATAGAGTCTCTTTCTTGTAAGAGGCGTGTTGTTTCAGTTGTTGAGACTTATGAGGAGTTGGCAAAGGTTGAAAGTATATGTTGCACGTATGCTTACAGTAATCATGAAATTCGACAATGGGCTGGCTTGCAAGAACCAATATTGGCAATAGAGGGGGTGCCAAAAGAAGATGATACAATTGAAGGTGGAGGGGATAAAGAAATTGATACCATACCAGGACAAAAAGAGCTTCAACCCTTCAATGAAGAGCAGCGTGAGCATTTACAAAAACACGCTTCAAAGTTTTGGGAAACAGAAGAGGAAGCAACAGGTCCTTGAAATTGTCCTTTTATATGGTGTTCATGTTTTCCATATGTTATCTTGCTATATTCTCCATATGATGTATTAATTTTGTTCCAAATATCTTTTAATATTTCTTGGAAATTTCTTCTATCTCATTGCCATAATTCAAACATTCATATGTATTCTTGAATATGTTTAATTTTCTATATTTCATGAAAAGATGTGTTTGCATGTTGTAATATCTTTGGAGTGTGATACACATCCAAATTTATTTATGAGTTCATAATTGTTAAAAAGTGTGTTGAGTCTTGATCGTGATGAATGAATTAGTGTAAATTGTTGTTTCTATCCTTATTCACTTCATATGAATGCACAAATATGTTTTGGCCGCTTGGCCAAATATTTTCTTAGTGGGAACACTTGGGCAATGCTAGATAATGTTGGACTCCACTCTATCTATTACGCAAAGGTTTTTGGCATTGTAAGGATATGTAATTTTGGTGATTAAAATAACTTGAAAGGGTATAGATTCAACAACTTTAGGGGGTATACTAAGCATATGAACATGAATGCTTTCTTTTCTTTAGTATTCCAATTTTGTTTTGAAAAAGAAAAACATGAATGCTTTCACACAAACAAATTGCATTGAGAGCACACAACCTAAAGTTTGACAATTTGGTTTTCCATCTCTATCTTCAGTTTGTTTCTACTTATGAATTTCATTTCCTTGTTTATCAACAGATATTGGCCATCTCAATTTCACATCGCTAGAAGCATTGCCTGTACATGTGACACCTGATCCAATGATTCATTATGTGCCTAATTTGAACATTAGCATGCAAGTTCCAAGCTCAACATGGTTGATTGAAAATGTTGAGGATGCAATGTCTGCAGTTAATGTTCCATTGACAAATGTGAATGCAAGCTTAGAAGGTAAAGGAGAAGATGCAATGTCATTGTATGAAGCCAAGGTGCAGGAAGAAATCTTAGAAGGTAAAGGACAAGACATAATGTCACACTCAGAAATAATGTCGAAAGAGGTGATAACAAAAATAAGACTAGCAGTGATAATAGATTTGAAAGGGTTATTGCTCGAGCATTGTTTTTCAAAGTCAAATAAACATATGAGCTTGCACAATGGGAAGCATTGGCTTGTTCTCCGTCCTGGGTGTTTAGAGTTTCTACAATGGTTGCTCGATCACTACCATGTTGGCATTTGGTCCACTGGAGGAGAAAAGGGCATGGTGCAACACATGCTGGACACTTTGGAGCATCATGTTAACAGAAAGTTACATTTCTTCATGGTTTGGGGTGCGATGGCATGCCACAAGCATACAAAGAGTAGAATCATTCGACCAGATAGGATGAATGTGGAAGCAGAGTTTAAACCATTAATGAGAGTGTGGTGTTGTTTTAAAGAGGAATGCAAACCAGCAAGAACAGTGTTCATTGATGTTTCGCCTTACACGGGTTGTGTTAATCCAGCAGAAAATTGCATTTTCCCTACAAAATTTGATATAGATTGTGATGATTCTATTTTGCTTCATGAGTTATTACCGTACCTACAGATGCTAGATGATGCAGTAGATGTGCGCAGTGCCATCTCTTCTAACAGATTTGGTCAAGCTCCGATTGTCGAAGGGCATGATATGTTCTATTATTTTCAACCAGTGATCCTTGAATTCAAAGAAAAAAACAAAGAAGTTCTCGAAAGGATGAATGTCGAATCTCATATGTCTACTCATAGTTCAAAAAAAGACACAGAGAAAGGTATTACTTCACCTATAACCAAAACTAGAGTGAGAGGGACTTGTCCTACTACAAGAAGTATGGTGCATGCTCAACATGTTACATTGAATGAAGAGGAAGAATGCATGCTAGGAAAAATTGCCAAAATGGGGCCATTGAAAGATAGTGAGGCAAAACGCTTTGCTATGGTTCTTGGATGCAAGGAAAGGGGAATCACTGCCGATGCTGCAAGGGCATTCTTAGCCAACTTGATTCGATTTTATTGTATAGACAACCCTTAGGGAATGTGAGTGATCTTGTTAATTAGAGTTGCAAACACAAATGCTCAACTAAAACATTTGTACCTACATTCTGATTTATATTTGGACACTATTTGGTTAGATTTGATTTTCAAAACATTATGTTTCAATTTGTTTTGTGAAAGAATTAATAGACATTGAGTTAGTACCTTGTCCAAAAAATGCTATGTGCTTTATGATGTGAGTTTGTATTCCTCCACTAAAAGAATGATTCTTTGATTTTAAACATATGATAGGTGTTGCAGATTGTCCTGAAAAGTTGAAGAGCTATCTTATTACAAATTTTGATCCTACATCCAATGGCTTATGGAAACATAAATTTCCCATACCCATTGAGCACGTGTTCGAAATGAATGGCATCCATTATGAAGTAAAGAAATCAACAATACCTGGGGCAGGATATGGTCTTTTTGTACATACGAGCATCAAGAAAAAACAAGATTTGATGGTATACAATGGTCCAAAGTATGATTATGATACTTGGAGATCTCTCCTCAAGTTTTTCCCAAGGATGAAGACTTATGGAATGTTTGAAGATCCATTCATTGAGCCATTGACAGATGTGAAATGTATTGTGGGAGATGTATTGTATGGAAACATTGCTGGATATATAAATAGCTCAATGTATTATAAAGAAAGAACAAATGTTATATTTGTATACATCCCTAAACTACCACCTTGGGCTCAAAAGTCACAAGGAAATTTGAGTGCCCATGGGTACATTACTGTGCAAACCATAAAGGATATCTCCTTTGGAGATGAGCTACTTTGTGAGTATGAATACTAGTATGGAATTGTTAATGATTATGTTAAACAATGTGGTGAAAAATTGGCTATGTGTCAATGGTTTTGATTATATTTAGTACAAGAAAGCAATTTAAAAAAAGGTTTTTATCAAGACCATGTCTCTGAGTTTCATGAGCTCTATTGTGATGGAGAGTTTCATGAGCTCTATTGTGATGGAACGGTGTTTTTGAACACCACATTTATATGATGGATGTCAAAGCTCTACCATAATCCTATTGCATATGTCAATACTGCAATTTATCAACATAGAAACATAAGCATTTGACATTAATTTATACATCTAATATACCAAATAAAAATTGACAGTTGTTGCAAGTTTAATTTTGTTTTTGAAGACCACATTTATATGATGGATGTCAAAGATCTATAACAATCCTATTGCATATATCAATACTCCAATGAATCTTCCTAACGCAACATCTATAAATTGGCTTTTCTTTGTGGTTTCGATGCATACGAAACAACAAACATCTTTCTTTCACTAGTAAATCAACAAATGTTTTGGCCATGGAGCCATGTTCACATCTATTAAGGCCTTTTGCCATAGCAACATACGGAAGATTTTTGCTTGGGTTTCTAGGAATTGGGAAAGTATTGTGCATGGTCTAGTCTCCCCCAACATAATTGAAACTTGGGTCCTCAATGGAGCTAATGTTACAATAAAAAACATCAAATTTTACTTTTGAAGTGACTATATTTTATTTCGTGGGAATTGGGATTTTCCCAAATTCTCTAATATATTAGTGTTAATTGTATTTCAAAACCTTAATTCTAGTTTTCAAATTTTGATTTCAAGTTAAACTTCAATCTCAATTTTGATTTTCATGATTGAATGGCAAATTTAGAGATTGAATTTCTAATTTTAAATGGAGAATGGCACCAGTGCCATTCTCCAAGACCTCATAAGAAGTCCGTGAGAGTGGCACCAGTGCTCTTCCCACCATTGTTCCCTTTTGAATTTGGATATATAGAGTGGCACGTATGCCATTCTCTCCAATATTAAATTTAAATTCAAATTCAAATTATTCTGTTTGAAATTGTATTTCCAAAATGAAATTTATATTAGGACATTGCAATGGGAGAATGGCACTGGAGAATAGGAAAATGGAGAATGGCACTAGTGCCACTCTCCCAATGGAATGTCCCAATGGAATGTCCTATTTTTTGGCTTTGTAATAAGAAAATGAAGAATGGCACTAGGAATAGGAAAATGGAGAATGGCACTAGTGCCATTCTCCCATTGGAAAATGGAGAATGGCACTAGTGCCGTTCTCCCAATGGAATGTCCCAATGGAATGTCCTAATTTTTTGGCTTTGTAATAGCAAAATGGAGACTGGCACTAGTGCCATTCTCCCATTGGCAAATGGAGAATGGCACTAGTGCCATTCTCCCAATGGAATGTCCTAATTCAAAATTTTGGCTTCACAAAGGTAGAAGGGCACCAATGCCATTCTCCCATTGGAATTAGTGGAGTGTCAATCTATAGGTTTAGTGCCATTCTCCATTGTAATAGGAAAATGGAGAATGGAACTAGGAATAGGAAAATGGAGAATGGAAAGTGTCATTCTCCCAATGGAATGTCCCAATGGAATGTCCTAATTTTTTGGCTTTGTAATAGGAAAATGGAGACTGGCACTAGTGCCATTCTCCCATTGGAAAATGGAGAATGGCACTAGTGCCATTCTCCCAATGGAATGTCCTAATTCAAAATTTTGGCTTCACAAAGGTAGAAGGGCACCAATGCCATTCTCCCATTGGAATTAGTGGAGTGTCAATCTATATGTTTAGTTTGTCTAGATTACCACTAGCGGAGAATGGGAGTGATGCCAATCTCATGCTGGCAACTACATAATGACACTGAAATCATCAAACTCACATGTGGAATGGAATCGGACACCACTCTCCTATGATCACAGTCTCTGCTCTGTAGAGTTCATATGGATTTGTGTCAATCTCTATGGAGAATGACAGTGGTGCCAATCTCATACCATGACCTGATAACATGCACAAGGAATCCTAAACTCACATGTGCATTGGCACTTTTGCCATTATCCTACTGCAGCCAATAAAATTAGTGGAATGTCAATCTATAGGTTCAATTTGTCTAGAAAACCACTAGCGGAGAATGGCACTGATGCCAATCTCATGCTGGCAACTACATAATGACACTCAGATCATCAAACTCACATGTGGAATGGAATAGGACACCACTCTCCTATGATCACTGGAATACCCCTCCTACAATAGCAGGGTGAACATCTGTACAAGTGGAGAATGGCAGTGGTGCCAATCTCTTATTAGGCCCTAAGAAATGGCATTGAGAAGCCTAAACTCACATGTGCATTCTTCTATGTAGTGATCACTGTCTCCGCTGTGCAGAGATCATATGGAATTGTGTCAATCTCTGAGATCATCAAACTCACATGTGGAATGGAATAGGACACCACTCTCCTATGATCACTGGAATACCCCTCCTAGAATAGTAGAGTAAACATTTGTACAAGTGGAGAATGGCAGTGGTGCCAATCTCTTATTAGGCCCTAAGAAATGGCATTGAGAAGCCTAAACTCACATGTGCAGAGATCACATGGAATTGTGTCAATCTCTGTGGAGAATGCCACCAGTGGAGAATGGCAGTGGTGCCAATCTCACATGTGCATTGGCACTTTTGCCAAACTCATGGTGGCACCTACATAATGACACTGAGATCATCAGACTCACATGTGGATTGGAATCGGACACCACTCTCCTATGATGATTGGAATACCCCTCCTAGAATAGTAGGGTAAACATTTGTACAAGTGGAGAATAGCAGTGGTGCAATCTCTTATTAGGGCCTAAGAAATGGCATTGAGAAGCCTAAACTCACATGTGCATCCTTCTATGTAGTCATCACTGTCTCCATTGTGTAGAGATCATATGGAATTGTGTCAATCTCTGTGGAGAATGCCACCAGTGGAGAATGGAAGTGGTGCCAATCTCATACCATGACTTGAAAACATGCACAAGGAATCCTAAACTCACATGTGCATTGGCACTTTTGCCATTATCCTACTGCAGCCAATAAAATTAGTGGAATGTCAATCTATAGGTTCAATTTGTCTAGACTACTACTAGCGGAGAATGGCAGTGGTGCCAATCTCATGCTTGCAACTACATAATGACACTGAGATCATCAAACTCACATGTGGAATGGAATAGGACACCACTCTCCTATGATCACTGGAATGCCCCTCGTAGAATAGTAGGCTAAACACTTGTACAAGTGGAGAATGGCAGTGGTGCCAATCTCTTTTTAGGCCCTAAGAAATGGCATTGACAAGCCTAAACTCACATGTGCAGAGATCATATGGAATTGTGCCAATCTCTGTGGAGAATGCCACCAGTGGAGAATGGCAGTGCAGCCAATCTCATACCATGACCTGAAAACATGCACAAGGAATCCTAAACTCACATGTGCATTGGCACTTTTGCCATTATCCTACTGCCATTCTCCGCTTGTGGTAATGTGCATTCTTCTATGTAGTGATCACTCTCTCCGCTGTGTAGAGATCATATGGAATTGTGTCAATCTCTGTGGAGAATGCCACCAGTGGAGAATGGTAGTGGTGCCAATCTCATAACATGACCTGCAAACATGCACAAGGAATCCTAAACTCACATGTGCATTCTTCTATGTAGAGATCACTGTCTCCGCTGTGTAGAGATCATATGGAATTGTGTCAATCTCTTATTAGGCCTTGGAATGTCAATCTATAGGTTTAGTTTGTCTAGACAACCACTAGTGGAGAATGACAGTGATGCCAAACTCATGGTGGCACCTACATAATGATACTGAGATCATCAGACTCACATGTGGATTGGAATCGGACACCACTCTCCTATGATCACTGGAATACCCCTCCTAGAATAGTAGGGTAAGCATTTGTACAAGTGAAGAATGGCAGTGGTGCCAATCTCTTATTAGGCCCTAAGAAATGTCATTGAGAAGCCTAAACTCACATGTGCAGAGATCACTGGAATATCCCTCCTAGAATAGTAGGTAAACATTTCTACAAGTGGTGCCAATCTTTGTGGAGAATGCCACCAGTGGAGAATGGCAGTGGTGCCAATCTCATACCATGACCTGAAAACATGCACAAGGAATCCTAAGCTCACATGTGCATTCTTCTATGTAGTGGTGCCAATCTCATACCATGACCTGAAAACATGCACAAGGAATCCTAAACTCACATGTGCATTGGCACTTTTGCCATTATCCTAGTACCATTGTCCGCTAGTGGTAATGTGCATTCTTCTATGTAGTGATCACTGTCTCCGCTGTGTAGAGATCATATGGAATTGTGTTAATCTCTGTGGAGAATGCCACCAGTGGAGAATGGTAGTGGTGCCAATCTCATACCATGACCTGAAAACATGCACAAGGAATCCTAAACTCACATGTGCATTGGCACTTTTGCCATTATCCTACTGCCATTCTCCGCTAGTGGTAATTTGTGCATTCTTTTATGTAGTGATCACTCTCTCCGCTGTGTAGAGATCATATGGATTTGTGTCAATCTCTGTGGAGGATGCCACCAAAGGGAAATGGCAATGGTGCCAATCTCATACCATGACCTGAAAACATGCACAAGGAATCCTAAACTCACATGTGCATTGGCACTTTTGCCATTATCCTACTTCCATTCTCCGCTAGTGGTAATGTGCATTCTTCAATGTAGTGGAATGTCAATCTATAGGTTCAGTTTGTCTAGATTACCACTAGTGGAGAATGGCAGTGATGCCAATCTCATGCTTGCAACTACACTATGACACTGAGATCATCAAACTCACATGTGGAATGGAATAGGACACCACTCTCCTATGATCACTAGAATACCCCTCCTAGAATAGTAGGGTAAACATTTGTACAAGTGGAGAATGGCAGTGGTGCCAATCTCTTATTAGGTCCTAAGAAATGGCATTGAGAAGCCTAAATTCACATGTGCAGAGATCACATGGAATTGTGTCAATCTCTATGGAGAATGCCACCAGTGGAGAATGGCAGTGGTGCCAATCTCACATGTGCATTGGCACTTTTGCCATTATCCTACTGCCATTCTCCACTAGTGGTAATGTGCATTCTTCTATGTAGTGGAATGTCAATCTATAGGTTTAGTTTGTCTAGACAACCACTAGTGGAAAATGGCAGTGATGCCGAACTCATGGTGGCACCTACATATTGACACTGAGATCATCAGACTCACATGTGGATTGGAATCGGACACCACTCTCCTATGATGATTGGAATACCCCTCCTAGAATAGTAGGGTAAACATTTGTGCAAGTGGAGAATGGCAGTGGTGCCAATCTCTTATTAGGCCCTAAGAAATGTCATTGAGAAGCCTAAAATCACATGTGCATCCTTCTATGTAGTCATCATTGTCTTCGTTGTGTAGAGATCATATGGAATTATGTCAATCTCTTTGGAGAATGCCACCAGTTGAGAATGGCAGTGGTGCCAATCTCATACCATGACCTGAAAACATGCACAAGGAATCCTAACTCACATGTGCATTGGCACTTTTGCCATTATCCTACTGCAGCCAATAAAATTAGTGGAATGTCAATCTGTAGGTTTAGTTTGTCTAGACTACTACTAGCGGAGAATGGCAGTGGTGCCAATCTCACATGTGCATTGGCACTTTTGCCATTATCCTACTGCCATTCTCCGCTAGTGGTAATGTGCATTCTTCTATGTAGTGGAATGTCAGTCTATAGGTTGAGTTTTTCTAGACAACCACTAGTGGAAAATGGCAGTGATGCCAAACTCATGGTGGCACCTACATAATGACACTGAGATCATCAGACTCACATGTGGATTGGAATCGGACACCACTCTCCTATGATGATTGGAATACCCCTCCTAGAATAGTAGGGTAAACATTTGTGCAAGTGGAGAATGGCAGTGGTGCCAATCTCTTATTAGGGCCTAAGAAATGGCATTGAGAAGCCTAAAATCACATGTGCATCCTTCTATGTAGTCATCACTGTCTCTGCTGTGTAGAGATCATATGGAATTGTGTCAATCTCTTTGGAGAATGCCACCAGTTGAGAATGGCAGTGGTGCCAATCTCATACCAAGACCTGAAAACATGCACAAGGAATCCTAAACTCACATGTACATTGGCACTTTTGCCATTATCCTACTACAGCCAATAAAATTAGTGGAATGTCAATCTATAGGTTCAGTTTGTCTAGACTACTACTAGCGGAGAATGGCAGTGGTGCCAATCTCATGCTTGCAACTACATAATGACACTGAGATCATCAAACTCACATGTGGAATGGAATAGGACACCACTCTCCTATGATCACTGGAATACCCCTCCTAGAATAGTAGGCTAAACATTTGTACAAGTGGAGAATGGCAGTGGTGCCAATCTCTTATTAGGCCCCAAGAAATGGTATTGAGAAGCCTAAACTCACATGTGCAGAGATCATATGGAATTGTATCAATCTCTGTGGAGAATGCCACCAGTGGAGAATGGCAGTGGTGCCAATCTCATACCATGACCTGAAAACATATAAAGGAATCCTAAACTCACATGTGCATTCTTCTATGTAGTGATCACTGTCTCCGCTATGTAGAGATCATATGGAATTGTGTCAATCTCTGAGATCATCAGACTCACATGTGGAATGGAATAGGACACCACTCTCCTATGATCACTGGAATACCCCTCCTAGAATAGTAGGGTAAACATTTGTACAAGTGGAGAATGGCAATGGTGCCAATCTCTTATTAGGCCCTAAGAAATGGCATTGAGAAACCTAAACTCACATGTGCATTCTTCTATGTAGTGATCACTGTCTCCACTATGCAGAGATCATATGGAATTGTGTCAATCTCTGTGGAGAATGCCACCAGTGGAGAATGGCAATGGTACAAATCTCATACCATGACCTGAAAACATGCACAAGGAATCCTAAACTCACATGTGCATTCTTCTATGGAGTGATCACTGTCTCCGCTGTGTAGAGATCATATGGAATTGTGTCAATCTCTGAGATCATCATCACTCACATGTGGAATGGAATAGGACACCACTCTCCTATGATCACTAAAATACCCCTCCTAGAATAGTAGGGTAAACATTTGTACAAGTGGAGAATGGCAGTGGTGCCAAACTCTTATTAGGCCCTAAGAAATGGCATTGAGAAGCCTAAACTCACATGTGCATTCTTCTATGTAGTGATCACTGTCTCCGTTGTGTAGAGATCATATGGAATTGTGTCAATCTCTGTGGAGAATGCCACCAGTGGAGAATGGCAGTGGTGCTAATCTCATACCATGACCTGAAAACATGCACAAGGAATCCTATACTCACATGTGCATTCTTCTATGGAGTGATCACTGTCTCCACTGTGTCAATCTCTGAGATCATCAAACTCACATGTGGATTGGAATCAGACGACACCACTCTCCTATGATCACTGGAATACCCCTCCTAGAATAGTAGGGTAAACATTTGTACAAGTGGAGAATGGCATTGGTGCCAATCTCTTATTAGGCCCTAATAAATGGCATTGAGAAGCCTAAACTCACATGCTCATTCTTCTATGTAGTGATCACTGTCTCCGCTGTGTAGAGATCATATGGAATTGTGTCAATCTCTTATTAGGCCTTGGAATGTCAATCTATAGGTTTAGTTTGTCTAGACAACCACTAGTGGAGAATGGCAGTGATGCCAAACTCATGGTGGCACCTACATAATGACACTGAGATCATCAGATTCACATGTGGATTAGAATTGGTGGACACCACTCTCCTCTGATCATTGGAATACCCCTCCTAGAATAGTAGGGTAAACATTTGTACAAGAGTATGGTAGTGGTGCCAATCTCTTATTAGGCCCTAATAAATGGCATTGAGAAGCCTAAACTCACATGTGCATTCTTCTATGTAGTGGTCACTGTCTCCCCTGTGTAGACATCATATGGAATTGTGTTAATCTCTGTGGAGAATGCCAACAATGGAGAATGGTAGTGGTGCCAATCTCATACCATGACCTGAAAAGATGCACAAGGAATCATAAACTCACATGTGGATTCTTTTATGTAATGATCACTGTCTCCGCTGTGTAGAGATCATATGGAACTGTGTCAATCTCTGAGATCATCAGACTCACATGTGGATTGGAATATGACACCACTCTCTTATGATCACTGGAATATCCCTCCTAGAATAGTAGGGTAAACATTTGTACAAGTGAAGAATGGCAGTGGTGCCAATCTCTTTTTAGGCCCTAAGAAATGTCGTTGAGAAGCCTAAACTCACATGTGCAGAGATCATATGGAATTGTGCCAATCTCTGTGGCGAATGCCACCAGTGGAGAATGGTAGTGGTGCCAATCTCATACCATGACCTGAAAACATGCACAAGGAATCCTAAACTCACATGTGCATTGGCACTTTTGCCATTCTCCGCTTGTGGTAATGTGCATTCTTCTATGTAGTGATCACTCTCTCCGCTGTGTAGAGATCATATGGAATTGTGTCAATCTCTGTGGAGAATGCCACCAGTGGAGAATGGTAGTGGTGCCAATCTCATAACATGACCTGCAAACATGCACAAGGAATCCTAAACTCACATGTCCATTCTTCTATGTAGAGATCACTGTCTCCGCTGTATAGAGATCATATGGAATTGTGTCAATCTCTTATTAGGCCTTGGAATGTCAATCTATAGGTTTAGTTTGTCTAGACAACCACTAGTGGAGAATGGCAGTGATGCCAAACTCATGGTGGCACCTACATAATGATACTGAGATCATCAGACTCACATGTGGATTGGAATCGGACACCACTCTCCTATGATCACTGGAATACCCCTCCTAGAATAGTAGGGTAAACATTTGTATAAGTGAAGAATGGCATTGGTGCCAATCTCTTATTAGGCCCTAAGAAATGTCATTGAGAAGCCTAAACTCCCATGTGCAGAGATCATATGGAATTGTGCCAATCTCTGTGGAGAATGCCACCAGTGGAGAATGGTAGTGGTGCCAATCTCATACCATGACCTGAAAACATGCACAAGGAATCCTAAACTCACATGTGCATTGGCACTTTTGCCATTATCCTACTGCCATTCTCGTTGAAGCATGTTTCTCCTTGCATTGCTAAGTCTATGTGCTAATTTTCATGCTTGCTTTTTAGGAATTAAGGACAAAAGACGAGATTTTCTCTTCTCTTTTTGGTATTTCTCTTCCTCCTCTTTCCTTTCCTTTCGTGCTTTCTCCTTGTTTGTAGGCTTATGCTTGTCCCCTCAATCCAATCCCTTTAAAAAGTTCTTCTCCAAACTCCTCCTTCCTCTATTTAGTTATCTGAAAAATGGTATGTTTCCTCTCTTTTGTAGGGCTAGTCCACGAAACACTGAGCAGGACTTTTCAAGGTAAGAAAGTGCTTCCCCTTTTTTCCTTTTTTTATTTCCGTTATTTGCATTGGCCTGCAGCTAGCGCTTTAAAAGCGCTAGCTGCAGTGATGGGCGTAGGAACCCTTTCTTCCCCTCTCTTCTCTTATTCCATCTTCTTCCCCTCCTTTCCCCTCTCTTTTCCTCCCTCTTTCCCCTCTCTTTTCCTCCCTCTCTTATTTCGTTTTCTTTCTCTCTTTCCTTCTTCTCCCCTCTCTTTTTTCATTCTCTTTTCCCCTCTTCCTTCCTCTTCCTTCTCTTCTTTTCCTCTCTCTTATTTCCTCTCTTTCATCCTCTTTTCTCTTCTTTTCATAAAGCATATGCTTATGCTTATGCTTATGCATGAGCATATGCTCATATGCTCATATGCTTTTCCCCTCTCTTTTTTCCTTCTCTTTTTCCCTCTTCCTTCTCTTCTTTTCCCCTCTCTTATTTTCTCTCTTTCATCATCTTTTCTCTTCTTTTCATAAGCATATTCATTTGTCTATATATCTCTCTCATAAGCTTATGCTTATGCATGAGCATATGCTCATATGCTCATGCAAAAGCATAAGCATATGCTTTCTCTCTTTTTCTCTTTTTTCCCCTCTTTTCTTCTTTTCTCCTCTCTTTTCTTATTTTCCCCTTTTCTTTTTCCTTCTCTTATGATTATGCTCTTTTCCCTTCTTTTCCCCTTCTTTTCCCCTCTCTTTTTTCATTCTTTTTCCCCCTCTTCCTTCTCTTCTTTTCCCTTCTCTTATTTCCTCTCTTTCATCCTCTTTTCTTTTCTTTTCATAAGCATATGCATTTGCCTATGCTTATGCTTATGCATGAGCATATGCTCATATGCTCATATGCTTTTCCCCTCTCTTTTTTCCTTCTCTTTTCTCATCTTCCTTCTTTTCTTTTCCCCTCTCTTATTTCCTCTCTTTCATCCTCTCTTCTATACTTTTCATAAGCATATGCATTTGCCTATTCTTATGCTCATATGCTTATGCTTATTCATGAGCATATGCTCATATGCTCATATGCTTTTCCCCTCTCTTTTTTCCTTCTCTTTTCCCCTCTTCCTTTCTCTTCTTTCTCTTCTTTTTCCCTCTCTTATTTCCTCTCTTTCATTTTCTTTTCTCTTCTTTTCATAAGCATATTCTTTCTCTCTTTTTCTCTTTTTTCCCCTCTTTTCTTTTTTTCTCCTCTCTTTCGAAAGGGTAATTTTGTAACAAACAATGTTATATATCTTCGACATGTATATGCTTCTGTCACTCGGCTTGTTTGAACGATTTTGTATCACCCTTTTCACAAAGGAAATTTTGTAACAAACAACATTCTTTTGTAATTACTTTTAAAAAAACATTAGTAGGGCAAAACAGGGCTTGATGTGGCCCTGTTTAGTCCCACTAATGTTTTTTTTCGTCGCTATATAGCGACGTTTACCACCAGTGTCACTATATAGCGACGCTTATTAGTATCGCTATATAGCAACGCTTATTAGTGTCATTATATAGCGACGCTTATATAGCAATCGTTCTTTTTTGACGTTGATAGAGTGACGTAAATACCGACCTTTGCGCCCGTCAAAAAAAAACTTTTTAGTGTTAAAAAGGTCGATATTTTCGTCGAAAAAGGGTCTGTGCCTTGTAGTGTTGGCATGAACCCACGACTACCTTGATGTTCAATCCAATACTGTACAAACATGGCCCATGGTTGTTGAGTGTATGAATTCTCGTGACACATGTAGAACAAAGTCTCTAAAATTTATCTTTGAGAATTTCTATTCCTATTCCCTCATCTTCGTTTGCTCTTATTATATAAGCTCAAGGGTTTGAATGCAAATTGTCCTACCACAAAAGTAGTTTGGTGGATAACTTTTCAATAGAAGACAGGCTAGTAGCAGAGAATGAAATCATGGTGGAAATGTAAACTAGGAGAGGGGTACGGGTATACTTGAAATAGTAAATCTCCAAGATGCAAAAGCATATTATCATGCCATTTATGAAATTTTCTTTGTATCTTTGCAAAGCACCATTTCAATCTTAAATATTTAATTGTGATACTAAGACCCAATAGGCAACCAAGATATCTGAATCCATATTGTGTGAGCCAATGTGGGATGATTCCCAATATAGATACAATATGGAGGTCTTTATAGAATTTATCTTTGCATCTGATAGAGTTGCAAATTTCAAGTTACTATCTACATTATATTATCAAGATTATCTATCTTTGCAACCAACATGTTTGTATTGTCATCTGCAAAGAATTGCAATGAAACATTGTCTCCATTTAGCAAGGTTAAACCTGGAATGGTATCTCTACAAACAGGGTAGAAGACCATGTTAGATAATTCAAGATAGAACAACAATGTTGAGAGAAATTGTGGCCTTTCTAGTCCATGAAAAAACAAGAGAAATAGGTAGAATAGACTAATTCTCATTCACAAAATTTCTCAATCGATAAATAGAATAACAAGGTATAAATTACACTATCATTCACAAAAGTATCATCTTTTAAACTCATTTGAGTGAAAATTGTCTTGTGAGCCATTGTGGTGTTCATAAAAACCTTAATTGCTTTATATTTTTCATTAATACTGAGACTCGCTTTGTTGTGAGCATTTCATTTCAAAATTTTCAAAGCTATATAGAATTTTCCATACTTACTTATGTGCTTTACATAGAAGTTCAAAACTTGAGAAGTTTAAAACTTGTGATTACAAAGCCGTCAGCCATCATGTTCCTCAGTACCAATGTCCTCAATGCCAGGCCCTTGACTACTAGGGTCCTGACTAATAGGCTACTCTAAGACAGTACCAATGTCCTCAATGCACCCTTGACTACCAGGGTCCTGACTAATAGGCTTCTCTAAGACTAGAGTCTCAGTGGTAGGCTCGTGGTAGGGTCCTGGCTAGTATCGTCCTGCCTAGTAGTCTGCTCTTCAGTTCCAAGCACCTGACTACTAGTAGGCTGCTCTAGAGTCTCATGACCAAGTTCTTGGTGAGTAGGGTCCTGGCTACTAAGTTCCTGACTAGTAGGCTACTCTGGAGTCTGTAAGGTGATGGTTGAAGAACCATCTATGCCTCTTGGTAACTCCTCCTGGTCATGCTTTGCCTCGTCCATACCTTCTTTGGGTAAGGCTTCCTTGCTTCATCCTCTTGCATGTCCTTCACCCAAGATCAAGGGTGCCTTCCTCACTTTTAATTTCAAGGGAAGTGCTTCCACTTCTTTAGCCCTACCTTTTCCTACGACGTGTTGTACTACTACTTCTTACTGCAGCGGGCCTTCCTGTATGAACCTCCTTGACTCTAGTTGACAATCGATCACCCTTATTCTTTGTGCGGATTTCTTCTTGGTGTAAGTCATCGGATGCAGAGCTTTCATCCTCATCATCATCTGAGCTAGAATCATCACCCTCAGACTCACTACCCTCTTCTTCAACATTTTCCTCTTCAAAGAAGGTAGTGCAACTATAATATGTGTTAAGGAACTCAATCTGATGGGGGGTATCAATGACATTTACATTTCTACCTTGGCATAACAATTTCTCAGCACAGCAAAACCCATTCGATACAATGCTACTTCCCACCCATCATTTAGTAAATTCTTTGTCATCTCTAGTATCACATCAGGATCCATCGACTTTTTGTAATCCACCATTGCTGCATCAAGCTTAACCTTATTGTCCTCAAAGTAATGAAGCTCGAGAGTCCTTAAAGGAATCTTGATTAGATTGCCACCGCCCCTGGATAAGAAGCACATCAAGAAAGGCTGCAAGACTTGAATGGCAATGCCTTCCAAGATAGTCATATGATTGCGTAGGACTATACCATAGTATACTTTTGAAAGTAAGTACCCAAATGCAGATGTCAAACTTGTATACAAGACAGATCCCTTTGTGATTCTGTCACGAACAGGGCCAACGTTGATCTTTTCTTATCTGCCATAGGACCTTCTATGGTAAATCGCACAAGTTCAACTATTCGTGACACAGCAAGGTCTTGCAATTCATCTATGAAAAATACACATGGCTTCTCCCAAGCATGACCGCTCATTGTTATGAAATGCTCTGTATCAATGCCATTGATGTGTGCAAATTTTGTATCATTCTCTGATAGCAAGATATCATAGGAGAAGCTGAATGGATAACTATCATCTAAACCACCAATTGCTCTACCTTGGGCAGTGGACTGCAAGGCCTTTTTCTTGATGTCCATATATTCTCTCTCAATAACCTTTGGCATTTTAGCTCTTGGATCCTTTGTTGGTGTGGCATCTGCATCCATTGAAGCCAACCACTTTCTAGCCCATGTCTTATCAAGGAGTTGACCTATGCTAAGTACTTTCTTCTTATCCACATCAATTGATTTGCCAACAGCTAACTCATCATCAGATTTTAATAAAAACAATAGCATTGAGAGAGCAGCCTCACTTTGAATCATTCGGGTGACCACTTCATCCAAGTTGCTATGCTTGCTCTTATTTCTAAAGAAGTAGTCACCGCTTATGATCTTCTTGCATACTTCTTGCATTATTGCATCTAGAACAAACCTTAATGCTCTCCACTAAACAATAGACATCAGTTTCATTATTTCTTTCCTCTGAGTTGCAGTGTGCTTTGGTGCCTCAAAGGATATCTTTCCTGATTCATATGCTTGGCAAACATCCACCATGCTCTAAAACACTAAGTCCTCGCGGAAGACAATGCAAGTAACATCCATGTATCTTGTAATCGCGGTGTTCAGATCCTTGGCCTCAACCTTATTACTTAGTATGCCTTGCGTATTGCTTACAACACCATTCAAGCATCTATAGAATCGAGTCCTCTTTGCCATGTACTCAGATGTAGGTCTCCTGCCCTTCACTGTTTGTGGCTTTCCACAGCCCACCCATAACTCCCTTGCCTTTATCAGGATCTCAGAAAGAGAAGAGCTTTTTTTCAACCTAAATGGAGCAGAATTCAGCCTTTCTGATTCTAGAATGTACTTTGAGTCATCGTTAGATATGCATACATGACAAATGACCCAATGAAACTTTTCCATCCACTCAATCTGTGGCAAGTTTCCTTTTCTTCCCTCATCAAGAGCGATCCTGCAAGCTTCACAAAAGTGTTGCCCATCAATGGGCTCAAACCTACATCTTTCCAAGAATCTATTCTTTGCCAGCATGTATCTCTTCTTGATGTCAGTCCCATATCAGCTTTGGTACAAAGCCTCTCCACGAACAAAGTCACTCCTTCTAAAGTTCTCTAAAGCATCAAGAAAGTCCATGCGCTTTTGAAATGTGACATCAAGAAATGTAGGATCATCTTCTTGAAGTCTCTTAAACGCCATAGGATGAAGAGTGATATTAGTGGCAACTAGAGTTCTTGTTTTCCTCGTATCTTCATACAATTTGGGTGCAAATGTCTTATCTAGCTTTCTTTGATTTGTGAACAACGAAGCTGGATCAATAAGCATTGTGGCCACGCTGAATTGTGAAAATCTCCAAATGTACCCCTCATCTTCTGGAGCATGTAAATCTGCCACACTTATAGAGAAGTCTCGAGACTTATATCTTCATCCTGATCATCACTATCCAATTTTTCTCTTGGTTTTAAATAACCTGCACTTGAACGATTTGCACGTGGAGTAGGAGTTATTTTGGAATAGCTGTGGAACTTGAATCTGCTCCATGATCACTCCTTGTTCCTGTAGTTGCAGCAGTCGATGGTGTAGGTACAGTTGGAGATATTGTAATTACTACCGCAGATATTGTGGAAATGCATCCCACATTTTCTTCAATGCTTCCAAGGCACTAAGTAATTCTTAGGCTCCTTCAATTGAATCTGGTAAGGGCTTCAAGAAGTGCTTGTGCGTAACTCGTAACTTGTAGACCACATCGTCATTCTTCAATTTGTACACAACCTCTATCAAATTGTTTTCTTTAATGTTGATGGTTGAGACAATGCCACCATTTCTTACTGCCTTTGGAGAATATTTCATGCTTGACACATTCTCGACAGTGATCACCAAAAAATACTTTGATTTGCGCTCCATAAAAAAACAAACATGTTCAAGATATTTGAAAGACACCTTGGAAGCAAAACTCGAAGCCATAGTTTTCTGCAAAGCAATCAAAAACAAAAAATGAGAACTACAATGATTTTCAAACTCAAAATATTAAAAAAATTGCTAATTAAATATTAAAATATTAAAAATTAAAAATTAATTGAAATTTCAAAAGTTAAAATGTATTTAAAAATATATATTTTTATATTTCTAGATACTATTTTTTTACATAAATAATTTAATTCAAAATATTTTATAAAGATAAATAAAAGAATTTAATTTAATTTTTCAAAAATTTAGTTTAATTTTTTAAAATTTTTAATTTATTTATTTAAATTTATTTATTTATCTATTTATTTAACTTTTAAAATTTTTTTAAATTTTATTTTATTTATTTAATTTTACTTTTTTAATATTTTTTTAATTTATTTTATTTTATCTTTTTTTTAATTTTTTAATTTATTTTTATTTTTATTTTTATTTTTATTTTTTTAATTTTAATTTATTTTTTTTTATTTTTTTTTTTAAAGAGCCCGAAAGGGCTCCCCACTCTCCTTAAGGGGAGGGGATTAACCCCCCCAACCTGTTGCGCGTGCAACAAGCCCCTCCCTTGGGGGCTTAGGGGAGGTGATTAACCTCCCCCCTGAACCTGTTGCGTGCACAATAGGCTAGCCCGCAGGCTGGCCTGTTGCACACACAACAAGTTCAAGGATTAATCACCCTCCCTCCTCTCCTCCGCCTCCCCACTCCTCGTCCCACCTCCGCCTTGACCTCTCCTCTGCCTCCCGTTGGTAATCTAAATAAGATTGCCATGCATGAACATAGCTCCAATGATCTAAATTTCTCAAGGGAATATTAAAAACAAGAACATATTTGGAAGAATCTAAGCAAGCGCGAAGGCGTACAAAAGCAGACTTTTGAAACTATGAGAGTGTGACCTCGTACTACAAAGTTGATAGATGCATTGAAAGAGGGGTTGAGACAAGCACAAGTGTTATGTGATTCATTGGGTCTAAAGCCTAGTAAATTTGAGGACCTAATATGGTGGAGGCAGCCTTTCATAGATATAGAGTCTAAATGGTCACAGGTAGATGCTGATATGGGTGAGGTAGATGAGTACAACGAATTTGCTCAACCATGTAGTGATGACCATCCCCTAAATGAGGATAGTGATGGAGACGATGAGGCCATTTCTGTTAGTGAGATCTGACATGAAGTTGATGAACTCTTAGATAAAGCAAGTCATGAAGTAGAGAAGGAGATTGTCAGCCCAATAGTAGAGTGGATGGGAAGTTTATGTTCAAGTCCACGTTGGTAATCCAACTCAATGGGAAGTCAACACTATCAAAGGACAAGTTGACAAGGGTGAGACAAGGAGTTTATTTTACCCATGAGACAAAATCAATGTCTTCAAGAAGCAATGGAAACTTTTTTGGCATTGGCAGTGATTGTGTAATTTATTTTCATGATAATACAAAAGGACAAGGGCGACAAAATCTAAAAAGAAAGGGATAAGCCACAAACTTGAAGAAGATGGAGAAACTTCTAGCACATGGTACCTTCGGAGAGTCCAAAAGATGTGAAAGAAGACAAGAGGCAGGTATGTGGATTACAAACATGGTTTTGACTTGACAGATCAACCTCAAGGACTAGAGATTCATCTTGGGTGGTATCAAAAGGTAAACAATCCACAAATTTATACGTATGATTTGATGGACTTGAACATGGTGGGAATAGATTCGTTCATTGCATTAGCAAATTTAACATACAATGAAGCGAAGATAGATATCAACTTGATGGTGGGGATGACTTCAAGCTATTTAATGATTTTTTAAAGGCTAATGATTAGTTGATCATATATTATACTTCATGTAAGTGAATCCACACCATTTTTTGCATTGGTTTGTTTCTTATCACATATGGCCTCATTGATGTGCATGTTTTCTTTCTTGTAGGAAATAAATTTTCAAATTTGTTTAGAGACAAGGATTTTAGCTGAAAACAACTCCTTTTTGGTGACTAAAGCTGTGTGGTTTTTCACTAAAACCTACGGGCTATAGGTGAGGTCTATAGTGTCTTTTTGTAGCTACCCACGATTATGTATTGGAGCAAAAGTCAGTGTATATCCTTCTATATCTTACAAATGGACAAGTAAGATCTAGCTTTTGCCACTTATCATTGTAAAGGTTTGGTGATTAATTTTTCAAGTATTTCTTGCTCATGGTAAACTGTTTAGTTTTGTTTTTCACTCTTTGTTTTTCTCATTTGGCATCATTTTTCTATTTGTTTAATTCTTGCAAGCAACAGATCCTCATACTTCTAAGGATTTGGGTTTATAAGTGCTACTTTTGGTGGGGCTGAACTTTTGTGGTCGTTTATGAAAGACCTCACACCTAACATATCTATGCTTTGTACATTATTGTTGCCAGGATAGCAAGTAAGTTTCAACCATTGGCATGTGCCATTATTATCATGTATAGATCATGTACATAGCAATGGTGAATGATTATTTCACAAGAATGGTTATGGACTTGCTTATATATGTTGTAGTAGTTAAAGTTTTCCAACTCCTCGTCTTGAAGGTTAGTCCATATAATAAAAGGAGCAACCCAGTTTTAGGCTTGCGTTGACCACTCCCTCCCTTTTTCTAAGGTTTTCCTTGTGTTCCCAGCCAACCAAACATCCAATTGATAGAGGCAACCAGCCTATTGAACCTATTCAACCCTAGTCAGATGTAGAAGATTTGCTCAACCAGATCTACATCATTTTTGTTCCAATTTTTATCCATTTCTATTGTTGATCTAAGATACCAGCCTACTCCATGCCCTTAGTAGGCTCATTACAAGCTTGTGCCACCTGTCCCTACCCCAAATTCCTATGTTTCATAACCTGGTCATGCCCAAGCAATTAGTCAGCAGCCTTTAGAGCCTGTCATGTGTCATCATAGCACATCGTGGTATATTTCCATGAATTGTTGTTGCTCCAAATCTATCCCGGATTTCTCTATGTAGCTCTTGTTGGTTACGCCTTAGTTTTGTAATTATCAATGTACACTCCAAGCAACAAGGTATACCTATGGGTGTTGCCTACATGACAGCATATGTGCTGCCCATGTGGTAGCCCTATTTTTTGTTTTTTCTTTGCTTGCTTGTTGCCCAGCCCATGTGTTGTTCATGTGGCATCCTAGCTTTGTCTCTTAGTCTTGCTCATGTGTAAAAGATCTCATTTGTTGATGCAAAGTAAGAATGAAATAATATTACATTACAAGATCTCATTGAGTATTATGGCTGGACTTACAGAGGCGACACACACAGGAATTTGGTACTCGGAGTTGTTTTGAAGTGTAGCATTCTTTCTATTGGTATAGCTCTTTGGTCGATATGTTGTACTTGGTTTCATGTAGGAAACATGCCTATGGTTGAAAAAGGTCAAGGTTTCTTACAAAAATAGGTGTTTTCTTTCTTGAAGAGATAGGCTACATGCAAGCTATGGGTACAGGGAAAGACATATGGTTTGATGAAGTCCTACCACTATTTAGAAAAGGGACATCGGATCCATGTTTGACATTATCTCCAAGGCTTATTGCTTTTTGGAAGGGTTTTTAGAACATGTTATCGAAGGTGGTTATATGTAGTTCTCTCCTAGTTTTTGGAGGATATATTGGAAACATGCTTTTTGCTATAGCAAAGTTAATGCATTAGCCTTGTCTTTGTTCAAGCAGAAACTTTACCTTACAAATCTTTAATCATGCTCAGATTTTGCACATTACACATGCAATTGGCTTATAATTGAATGGTTTGCAGAAACATTGTGGTTGCATTGTTTGCATCATTAACCTTGGATATTCGGTTTTTGTTAGTAATGTGATGCAGTTTTAGAATTCACTTTGACCAAGCAATTCCATCTTATGTGCATGTCACATGGCTTGTTGTGTCTGATGAGGGATTTTTAGAAGGTCTTTCCAAGCATGTGGAAAGCATGTTATTGCTTGATGGGTCTTTAGTGGGTCACATACCTTTTCGAATGGTCAACCACTAGTTACCTATATATAATATCATTGAATTCATGAATATCACAATGACTAGGAAGTAGTGGTTATAAGGTTGAATGTCTTAAAATTGACTAGCTTTTAATGTAGGTTAAGATGTTAGTTATTTGGTATTGATAGGTTATTGTACGTGTAGAAAGTTGTCTTTAAAAAGCTATATAGGTTTATATGGTATGTACAAATCTTAATATAGTAAATAAAATGCTCAACATGTAATGAGATGCCAAGCCAATTTAGTAAATTACATTGTAAATAACAATTTTTAAAAGTAAAAAGCATTGTTGAGATGGATGAAATTTTGTATGCTTGTATGTTTTAAACAAATGAAAATGTATAATTTATCATTCTTTTTTAGCTTTAGTAATAGATTTGCCAATTAAGTCACATAATATTTTTCTTAAGTGTCACCAATTTGCCAACCCTAAATATATATCTTGTAAAGAAGAGAAAAAATAGCCTATCCAGGTATACTTTTCATGATGAGGATGTACTCTTATTTTCTACCTTGAGCATATATATATAGTGTTTGTATTGATTGGAATGTCATCAATGCGTCTATATTGACCACTTTGCATAGTGTAAATGTAGCCCATCAAAGTTATCTTTATTGTAATGCTCAGTTTTCCTAGAATCTACTAAGGAATTTGTATACATAGATCCCATGAAAGTCATTTTTTTCAAATTGTGTAGTGTCTATAGTACTTATATTTATATATCTTAACTAGATGTAAGTATATTCTTCAACTTTCATTGGTGTTATAACTATGATACATTTGTCTGTGTATGTGTGGATGTGGCCTCGTACACATCTATATGTGTGCACGCACAAACACAAGTTCATGCATACATATGTATGTATGTACGTATATAAATATCATGTATGTATGGATGTACATACATGCATGCATGCATGCATCCATGTACACATACATATATATGGTGCATGCATGCACCCACATGCACACACATGCGACATGGTCAAAAGTGGCACTCATGTTGAATGAATGAAAATCCATTGAACCTAAGCACAGTTGCATAGCGAGCCCATTGCACACCAAGCGGTGACTTGAATCCATAATCTCTTGGTTAAGAGTCTCAGTCTTATCAAATTGAGATACGAAAGTTGTTTCTTATGCTGACTGTAAATATCCAAAATCACATAAGTATGTGATTAGCCTACAATGTTATGACTAATTAGTAGATGGGGTGGTGTCTAAAGTTGTCAAGTTGATTGTTCATATGTAAGAGTGATGAAGCATGAAAATGGATGTTCCAAGTGCCAAAATCGTATCAGTTATTCTTGTGGTCAGCTGTATAAGAATAATCTTGTGGCTAGCTCTATAAGAACAATCTTGTGGGTAGCTCTATAAAAAAAATATCATCCTTTTGAAGCGCTTTGTTTCTTTAAATCTTAATTTTATAGGAGGTGGGAAAAAATGTATTAAGCCTTAAATATCAAAACATAAAAGAGGGGTTTTAAAACATGCCTTTGAGCACACATGATATACATGATTTTCGAGTGAGGGAGAGAGAAAAAGACTGCCAACAACCTCCTCCACCTCTCCTTTTCCATCCACCACCTCCACCTCTGCCTTTCCATCCACCACCTCCACCTTTTCATTTTTCATCCATCACCTCCATCTCCATGCCCCCCTAAACTTTTCTATCCATCCTCTTTAGCTTTACCTCCGCTTTTCCATCAACTAACACCTCTACCACCACCACTAAAGGTATATCCTTTCTTTCTCTCTGTCTGGTGCCCCTCATTCCTCACCCCCCCTCCTTCTATACCCCCTAATTACTCCTCGCTCCTCACCATCTCTCCTTCCCCCCCATCTTTCTCTTTATTTTCATCCCTTCTCCCCATCGTTCATAGCCTCTCCCCCCCCTTCACCACATCACTCCTCACCCATGATCCCTTTCATCGCTTAGCCTAGAAGCCCCCCCATTACCGCTCAGAAGACAACATGCCCCCCTTCCATCGCTCAACCCAACGACCCCTCCCCCCCCACCATTTTGCAATTGACCCCCCTCAATGCCGCTTGCTCATAACCTCCTCCCGTCACTCAACCCATCCCCCCCCTGCCCCCCACTACCACGCACTTACACCCACTCAAACCAAAACCCCCCTCATCGCCTCTCACCCTCACAATGCTAAAACCAAACCCATGCTCCCTACATCCATCCCCCCTCACTACAATGCCGTTGGGGATTGCCACTACTACCCCCCTCACTTTCCCTCTGAAATCCCTAACCCTAAACATTAACCCAACCTAACCCCACTATGGAACCTAAAAACTAACATAGCTCTAACCCAAAACTTTAACTGACCTTAACCAAACCTACAAGTGCTGCACTTAGTTTGTTGGAAAATGTGGGATAGAAGAGATGCATCTTGGAAGAGAAGTGAGAACACAAGATGAAAACCAAATGTATTGTTCTATTGATTGTGAGAGAGGTGACTCTCTCTTATAGAAATAGGGAGAGGGTGGCCTAGATCACAGGCACCTTCCCTACATCAGTGGCAATCAGCCCCTACATCATAGGAACTGGCTAAATCAAAGGAGCCTCCCATGTGGGGGCCTTTGCACTTACATCATCACATATGTCATGATGTAGACACCTCATAGCACTAGGTGTGGTTCTACTACATATTCTTTGTAAATGCTTGATCATCTTCAAGCTTTCTAGTATCCCAAAGTGATGTCTCTTGTTGAAGAGACTCACAAGCAATATGAGTATCATCCTTCATCTTGAAAACTTTGAGGAGGCCTTCAATGTTGATCTTGACATTCATACACATCTTGTCATTTGCCAATGAAGTTGGCATGAAATTAAAATGTGAAGAGAGTAGATCACCCTTTTTCAATGGTAGCACCAGGAATATCTCATCATCAAGAATGTTGTACTTGAGAAGTACAAAACATTTCCAAAAAGAAACATACTTTGAAACATATTCATCAACATTTGCATCCATTTGTTCACCACTATGAGTGATCATAAACTTCATGATTATAGAGGAGGATTCCATAAAGTTTGTCTCACCATATGCATACCATACTTGTTCATCTTCATAAATGTTGGCATGTCTCCACCATGTTATGCTTCAATGCAAGTATCTCAAGCATCAAGTATCATCAAAACTTAAGTAGTCAAGAACATTTATCAAATAAATGCCACAAAAAGTTGTAGATTTGGAGGAGCTCTATCTTACTAAATATGTCACTTCTAATAGGGCTTTCTAATGCAAATCAAAGCTTGAATATCAAAGGAAGTCCAACATATAGCATAGGCAGAATTATGCGCTATTCTGTCTGGGAGAAATGCGCCTTCTTTGACTTGTCTTTGTGTGAATTCTCCTCAAATACTTGACCAAATGAGCTCAAAATTCATCAACAGCTTGCTTGTAGTGTCACCCAACTTGTGCTCAAAGGAATTTCGCAATGAATAACCACGGAGGCAGAATTATGCGATACATCAGCGGACTGTTTTCTTGTCGGCACAGGTGATGGAGGCACAATTTCGCGACAAGCTTCGAGCTCGAGGTGCGCCCTATAGAGATTGTTCTACAGCCAAAAGGGCTTGGGGAATGGTGGAGAAACAAGGGATAATAAGCTTTAGGAAATTTGGGCAAGAAGATGAAAAATGGTTAAGAGGTAGAGAAGAAGATGGTAGGGGTGAGAAGATGATGATGTGGCACTTTCAGAATGGATTCTCTAGAACCTAGGGGCTCTGATACCAAATGTTGGAAAATGTGGGATAGAAGAGATGCATCTTGGAAGAGAAGTGAGAACACAAGATGCAAACCAAATGTGTTGTTCTATTGATTGTGAGAGAGGTGACTCTCTCTTATAGAAATGGGGAGAGGGTGGCCTAGATCATAGGCACCTTCCCTACATCAGTGGCAATCAGCCCCTACATCATAGGAACTGGCTAAATCAAAGGAACCTCCCATGTGGGGGCCTTTGCACTTACATCATCACATATGTCATGGTCTAGACACCTCATAGCACTAGGTGTGCTTCTACTACACACGCACACACACATGTGACTCCCCTAGATGCACATATGCACCTTAGAGCAAGCCCTTGATCACATTTATCCCAACATAGTCTACAATTAGGTTAAGTTACCAAGCACTTAGTCTACAATTAGGTTAAGTTAGTCATGTACCCACAAGTAGGTTAAGCTACTTTTAGTGCTTATCTATAAAGAGAAACTTGAAAAAAAAAAGGGAGCCCTTGTTGAAATTTTCAAAAAATTTCAACTTCCCTAGCTTGGCTATTCCAACCTAGAATGCAACCATGCAAATAACAATGGGAAAAGACATTTTGGCATACCAAAAATGTCAAATTAGAATGAACAAGGAGATTTGAAAAAATCTCCATCTCTTTGACATGGCATGCCATGCTAGAGGTATCAAGTTGATGACACAAAAGTAGCCTATGGCCTTGATCAATGAAGCCTTTGAATGGTATCTTAATCTCCTATTGGAGAAGAGATCCACATGGGAATCTCCTTTTTGACAATTCACAAGCAAAGAGATTACAAGAGACCCTGTCTTACAACTTAGAATATCAAGCAGGACGAAAAAGAGAAGGTCAAAACATATGTGGCTAGAATGAAGCACTTAATAGCCGAGTGTGATCCTCCCTCCTCATGATAAATCTTTAATCGCCAAGTTCATTTCTAAACTAAAAAATCCCATCTCAAAAGAAACGATGAAATTCAATAGCTATGAGCATTACAATGATGCTAGAGAAGCTGTAATCAGCATCAAAGATAGCAAGGCTGACTCATGCACTAATAGCAATGACCATAAATCAAGTCATCATGACAACGAGTCTTCCATGGCAACAAGTACTTAACCAATGACTGTGCCACTGAGGATCGAGTGGAAGCCATGGCCATAAGTGTGAAAGAAGAAATGATGCAAGCCATAGAGCAAAAACTAGAAGTATTTCAACATTTCATGCCAACATACTCAGGAAGAGAAGATGTGTGGCTCTGCATTGCATGGCCAACCAAAGCGCAAATGAGTGCCCAATCCTAAGGAGAAAACTTAGTCCACCAAAAGGGGCCCAACCATCAAGGTTATGGTGTCTGATCTAGAATTTTTCAAGCCATGATGTTCTACGATACCCGAGCCCCAACAATACTAGCAAGCACCAGTCCTAATGTCGAGGCAACTAGCATTTATGCCCAATGTACAAACTATGATCATCCCACTGAGAAAAATCAACCCCTAGTGCTACTGAAGAAGCCAAAGAAGTCTTCCCTAACAGTTTGAAGCAATGCCTAGCACATCAACCCCTAGTGCTACTCAAGAAGCCAAACAAGTCTACCATAACATCAAAAGCCTTGACACGATGGATAAGACAAGAACAGGAGCCATTTGAGGTAGACAAGATAGCAAAGGCAGATGCCAAAGTACCAGTGCCTCCCAGTACAAAAATGGTGATTGAACCTCCCCCAAGCACAGGCTGATGAATCTACATGCACCATAACCCCAATTGGAAGGTGTCTTATTAGCCATCTTAATTAACTCACCAGTCATGATCCTATTTAGAACCATAGTAAGAAACAATTTCAAGGGTTGGGTTGAATTTGCACAAGGCTCCCCATAGCTTGAAGAAGAAGATAGGGATATTTCTGTAAAATTTGGTGATAGGGATGATATAATAAATGTACCATCCCACTAGATCATAGAGAATTTGGAAATATTTTGCATGGTGGGGTAGGAATAAACATCCTAGCAAAGGGTCTCAAGGATACCATCCATGAGAAATACCACATTCAACGTATGCCTAGCCCATCACACCAAGATGAGGCCATTGGGAAGTGTTGATAATGTGCCAACTAAATTGCTGGAGTTAGTTTCACCACACAATTCACTATATTGGATCTTCCCAAAGGATCAATAACATACCTAATTTTTGTGGAAAGACCTAGCGTAGAGAAGCATTGGTACTCCATGATTGGGGCACAGATAAGATCACAATACAAAATAGTAATAGTCATACAAATAAATCTAGGAATGGCAAGAATTAAACCAACCATATATTAATTACTAGTCTTCCACACCACAAGTCATGCATCCGTTTTAGCAGTGAAAGAGATCAAGCCATAGAAGGTGATACACAAAGTGACATCAAAAATTGGATACAAGCAATGTTCACAATTGATAACCACAAGATAACAAATCCAAATGTTGTCAAACGTGGATGCACAAAAGATACAAGTAGAACCACAAGATAATAAATCCAAATGTTGTCAAACGTGGATGCACAGAATACAAGTAGAACCACCAATCTGAAATGAAGAACTACAAGTGGTATAAGTACCAATCTTCATGGCGAGTGTGGAATGAGATATTAATCTAGAAGATGCCATACTTGATAGCTATTTTGTAAACTTTGACTAAGACCTAGAAACAAAGGTCGAGAATGCCACATTAGAAGCTCAATCCTTTGATAATGATTTAAAAATTCTTCAAGCACTAATGGCAGTAGCTAGACCCTCTTGCACCAGCAAATAGCAAACGATCAAGAAAAAAGAAGAAAGGTGTTCGATGTCAAATAAGATGGAGCACTTCAATGAATTTGAGAGAATATAGACTAGGGTGGGGAAATTATACTTAACAAAGCCCATGCAGGTCTTGAAGGAGCATGCATGGCAGAGCACTACTTGGGAACCAAGCTCCCATTGAGAATCCATCATCAATCTCACAAAGTAAAAAGCCTTGAAATTTCAAACATGATGCAAGAATGAAGGTAGAAATAGAGGATACGAAAAAAAATCTCGAGACAACCAATGCAACAAACCAAGTGTCGTCGGCAACAACTAGTAACAATAGCAATTGGCAAGTACCTCACAATCCTACGAGGGCCTAAGAGAAGTTTTGGATTACTTCCAAAACTATATGAAGGGATATGCCACAATAGCAATGCCTAGACCAGTAAGAAATTCCAAACTCAAGGAAATAGATAACCTAGGGAAAACCCTAGTTTATGAGGGGCAAGCCAAGGCAAGAAAATTGAATCTTGCTATGGAACAAAAAGAACAAATTATTGTGCATATTGGTGATCAACTTACATGAGGAAGAAAAAGAACTAAAATCATTACTAATGGAAAACAAGGACTATATGGCTTTGTCCTATAAAGAAATGAAAGGGTTTACCCCTAAAGTTGAAATACATACCAGTATACAGCTGATATCCAGGCAATTACGACAGTAGAAATACTTCACTGCATCTTATAACCATCTCATCACACTTCTTGCCCATCTCTCTCTCTCTCTCTCTCTCTCTCTCTCTCTCTCGTGAGGCATTGTGCTTTATACATGTTTTCCCATAGATTCAAGACTCCTCCCAAAACAAAATCAATAGATTCACCTCCAAATCTACCCTTTAATTCAAGTTTTTTTAAAAACAAGCATATTTCCTCTAATTCAATTACAGTAGTAAGATCTTTGCTAGTGGTCAGATTCTTGACTAGGCACATGCCCTAGGTTCTCCTAACTCCACCCTCAATCAAGAAGGGTCCTTGTCCTCAACCAAGTCCAACATTCCTCATTGTTAACTTCCAACCATGCTCATGGTGTGAAAACTAGGGGGGGGGGGAACTTGGGCATTTGTGCTTCATGGGATGTCAAGGCATGGTTTTTGCCTTGATGTTTGCTTGACTCAATTTAAGTCGGCCCTCCTCCTTCTAGTCTTTGCCATAAGCAACCTAAGATTGGAGCTGCAACGATTGAGAGCTTTGACACAAAATGGAGCTCCAATCCTTAAGTACATTCCCATTTTGCAAGTTGGTGGGGAGGTAATGCAAGTCGGCTCTCCTCGTCCTAGTCTTTGACATAAGCAATCCAAGATGGAGCTTCAAAATAATTGGCACGTCACATGCACTTAATAGCTTCAATTTTGAAGATATGTCACATGCACTTAATAGCTTCAGTTTTATAGATATGTCTTCCTTGATAGATATTGAGTTTCATTGAATAAATGTGCAATGTGGTAACATGTACTTGGTACATGTTCATTCACAAGCTGGCGACAACAACTAGAAGGATGTGACTATGGTTGTGTGTCGTGGGGCTATGTGCCTAGATTATTCAAAATTGGATATGGATTTAGCCTCTAGGGGGGATCATGGAATATTGTTGCGACATTGTGACCATATGAGGTCAAATATATAAAGGGGCCAAAATACTTGTTAACATGTGGTAAAAAGAAAGGAACTTAGTCCCAAAAACGAGCCTAACAAAGGTGGCACCTCTATCCCTTGCTAGCATTTTGGTATGGGAGCTATCAAGAGCTTACATGATAGGGACCTTGCAATAGGAGACACCCTTGTGACATGTGGACCTCCTAGACCTTTCCAAAATGACAAGCAATAAGAGATTTTATAAATGACAAGTATGACCAATACACACCTAAATAGTTGTGTAAGGTAGTCTATATCCTAACTACAATTTGCATCAAACCGCCTTATTTCATTACACTACATGTCTGAACATTTGCAAATCACAAAGGAGTGTCACCGAACACATCTTCCACTCTATACAACCAAAACTCAAAATCGCATGACAAACAACCCAAAACATTTTCTTCTTGCATAGAATGTCACAATTCGCTATACAAGTTATGGTATGGTGGGAAACTATGAGGACTTGGCAATGGATTATTCAGTGACAAGACCATTACAATGGTCTATCTTAAATGTAAAAGGCATGGACCTAAGAGGCATACATAGGCCTATGCATCTTGGACCCAATAGGGGGCTCTAAAGAGAAGGTTGCTATACATGTGGCTCTACAAATAGGCATTGGGCTTGAGGGTGAACTGCCCAAATAAAAGAGACGTAAAGACAACAAACATAGAAAAGTGCACTACCACGTGCTAAAACCTCCAAGAGATCACTTGATTCGTGAAGCATACACTTCAAGCTTAGTCACAAAGTAGTGATCCCAAAGGTGGGTAAAACAATTGCCCTAAATTCCACATAAAAACCTGTCCCTAACAGCATAACAAATGTTCCCGAGGTAAAACCCAGCTATATGTCCATAATGCACTTTTGAGTACCTTTGAGTGTTGGATTTGAAAGCCACTCCCCAAAAGGGTGCCAAGTTTTAGAAAGTTGATTAAATTTGCACCAAAATCTCAAGAAACTACTTCATTCAAGAAGCATGCACATCAATCTTAGCCAATAACCATCCCAAAGTTCATACATTGCCCTAAGTTCCCCATAGGCCTTTTAAGGGTCTCGAATCACATGAAAACAAACTATCACGAAGTGTTACAGATTTTCAGCTGAAAGTAAACCAATGAGGGCTTTGGACTTTGACTTTGTGTTGCAATAAGCACTCTGATTCAAACATGATTGCAAATGCTCGCACTCAAATTATCAATTCTTACTTCTCAAGGTCTAACTATGGCGCCTTGCTTTAAGTTCTTATGGATCTCCAATCTTGTCATACCAAGTTGAGGTTCTCTCTCTAGCTCCTCCAACTCATGATCAAGCGCCATCCATTAATAACCAAGTCGGTGAACTTGTAGTACCTTGTTTCACTTTAGTGCCTTGCAACAATTACAAAAAGAAAGCATTTGATTCTTTTTTTAAAGTAGCATAAAACCAAAAGACATGCTGGTCACACAGATACACATGCCTTCATAAGAGCTCAAATTAAAATAGAAAGCATAAACATTCAAAACAAACAGTTAGATTGTCGGCATTCTCTCTCCCTCATCTCCCACTGTGTATAGTTCACATCACGACCCACATTTCTGCAGCTCACTGTGAGCAAACATGCTGGTTTGTGATGTGAACTTGTCGTCATGTGTGTTGTCATGTGTGTTGTTCGATCCTCCTCTCTCTCTCTCTCTCTCTCTCTCTCTCTCTCTCTAACACACACACACACACATCTCTCATCCCTCTCATGCTTGTGTCCCATCAGCTAAAGGCTATTTTGATGCCTTCCTTTAATGCTGATCCGTATGCTGCAGTGCTTGGCGCCCCTTGTCCTACCAGCCAGTTTCCTACGCAAATCCAGCAAGGGAAGCTCTTATAGCTTATCATGCAGCTTATCATGCACACCCTTTCCCAGGTTCCTGTCAGAATCCCACCTACATTCGTATGTGACCTAGTGCAGATTTAGTAAGACAATTCTTAGATGTGCATATTCATGATACATGCAAATGCTTGCAACCATCTGTTAATTTGTGGACAGCAGGATTTGAACCCACATCTTCTCTCATGAGAGGTTTTACCTTTAAACCATATCCACTGAAAATTCTGGAGGGGTTAAGTATGAATCTCTCTCTCTCTCTCTCTCTCTCTCTCTCTCTCATAGTCGATTTCCACAGGTATTCTGACCATTCCTTTCAACAAATAGCTTCCCTCCCATTAAAGAGTAATAGATGAACATGGGTTGTGACCAAGGGGACTAAAACTCAACCCCTTAACTTTTGCCTTGCATGGTATTCCATCTTTTGTGTTTCTTTTAAGATGGAAATTCTCAAACTAACTGGAATGTTTTGTACACTGAAATTCTGCCACCTCTCTCTTAGTTCACAAAATTGCTGCTATTTTAAAGTACTAAACAACGCTAAACAGGTAATCGCCAGAGCAAACATTGCAAATTTGAATTGCTAAGCAGCAAATACCAGGGTATTTTCAAAGTCTTTTCTTAACCTGACAGACCTGGCGTTATGTCTGCACCTGAAAAGACCGTACATAAAGTGTCGCACATACACATCAAAATCACAGATAGACATATCAATGATTATTGATAGCTTAAAGCGCTCTCTTCTAAGTGGCCCTCTCTGTGGGTTGTTTTTTATCCAAAAAGATCAATTGAAGCCACTTCCTCCCGCATGCAGGTCTTCTACATAACCGACTCATATTCCACCAAGACATCTCATATATGAGCCCTGGTGAACACCCAACAATGAATAAACACAATAGTTACGGCACTCCAGACCCCCTATCCACCAGACGCCCTTCAGGGCTGCATATATCTGAAACCTATTTAAACAGGAAATTAACCAGAGTACAAAACATTTCAGAGGTGAGCTTCTAGAGACGGCACCTGTCTATCAAATCTCCTTCCCCAGACTTCCATCTGAAACTCACGACAAAATACCATTGACCCTAGTGGCATAGAAACAAGTCACCGATCGCTCCTAGCTAAAAGCATATAACATTAGGGGCTTGAGTAATCCCATGAAAACAGATTTTATCCTCAAATGGTAATGTGTAAAATGAACAGTTATCTTGCCTAAATATCAGTACTTCCTGCTAGCCAGAGGCCGCATTGCATTTGCATTCTTCATATGCAACCAGTGTTTCTGGGTGTCAGAATTGCAGTATCGTCTCCAACTCATGTTACAAGCCAAATTTTTCTTAGGTATGCTTGTACATCATTTTCACATCTTTTGTATTATCCACATATCCTTGCCATAATTTGTCTTAAGGTCTCATATATAAAGCTTGGGCAGGAACTGTGACACTCATCTACTCCACCTTGGGTAGTACCCTCCAGTCCAGGCACACTCTGAAAAAACATGTCCAAAACAGCTTGGAGAATCAAGTGACCATTCTGAGATGGCGAGGTTTCACCAGTCCCGTAGACTTTGCCACTTGTAAGCCCCTTGCAACAGAAAAAAAAACATGGCACACATGCTTACGAAGATAAACAGGAAATCCCTTCGCCAGACACAAAACCAAGGGTATAATGTGTGATATATCCGCACACATAATATTTATTAAAAACAACACGCTAAAACTAAATTCCAACTCAAAACTAATAGGTCACTTATTAAGACCCCCACTTCCCAAGTTTGTAGTACAAGTCTCATGCAAGTAACCCTTCCTCATATACAAAGTTATCTGCACATTCAATGACAATCTCAACCACAAACAGATACACGCATCTCACTAGTAGTACAAGCATCAGAGAGGGGGGGGGGGGGATTTCTCCTTTTGTTCCAGAAAAATGTCTGCCCATTCCTTTCAACAAACTACCCTTTCTGTTAAAGAGTAATTATTGAACATGGGTTGTGAGCCGATGAGAGGGAAGTAGTGAAAGGACTAAAACGCGCATTTGCCTTGCAGGAAAATTCCTAGTAGTATTCCATCTTATATTTATTTAAAGCTGGAAGCTCTCAACATAACTGGAATAAGCTTTGTACACTGAAATTCTGCCACGACCCTTTTTGTTTGACAAAATTTCTTTGTTTGGGACTACCTCTACTGACGCACACTAAACAGGAAATAGACAGCGCACACAGCAAATTTGAATTGCTGAAGCAGCAAATAGCCAGGGCATTTCAAAACGTCCATTCTTAATCTGAGATTCACCTTACAACTGCACCTAAAACTGATTAAAAAAGACTCTGCATAATGTCACAGATAAACATTATTGAAAGGTAAACGCAAAGCACCCTTGCAAAAACAAAACCATGACACAGCTGTGGGTACCGTTATAGAAAGATCCTTCAAAGCTACCAGTTTATGACACATACCTTAATAAGACTAGAATATATCCAATCTTACAAATTATAATTTGTTATAGAACAAAGTAAAAGAACAAAGGAAAGAAGGGAGTTTGTAAGCGACTTTAGACAAAATTACGAGTAAATGATGAAAAAAAGATGTTAAGGATAAATTTCTAAAAATAAAAATAGAAAGTAAAAAATAAAAATAAAAAAAACTTAGTAAGCAAGGCTACGCTTATGTTCACATCAGTAAACAAGCATAAGCTGCCATCTGTGTTTCGAAAGATTACGGAATCTCTTGGGCAACATACATTTTTAAAGATTAACAAAAGCCAAGAAAACTTGAGCATTAACAGGCATAACCAAAGCTAAGGAGAAAACATGAGCTATGACAGGCATATGTCTTACCTCATACAAAAAAAGATTCGTTTCCTCTCCTTTGAAGTTGCTCAAGAGAAACAACAAAACAAATCGTATTGAATCAACACAACAAGATACCATTTAAAACATGTTTACAAATTACAGAAAGAAAACACATCCTACATTCCAGCAAACACACACGTGTAGAGAAACAAAGCCCAGATTATGAAGAGCTAATCTACTAAAATACACTATTCCATAAATGGCTTCCCCCAGCTTTCCAATCACTGCCAAACAAAAAGCTGTTATCATTTCCACAGCCATGCATACAGCAGTTCAAGCTGTACTTTGTACCGTATATATGTGCAGCCATAAAAATTATGCAATATACTACTATACAAGCAAAAGCGAATCTGCAAAACACTGGTGATTCCCTGAGAATCTTTGAGCTGTTTGTGCTTTCTAAAGCCAACAAATTGCAGCTGGACATAAGACTATAAGCCTTCTTTATTTGCTGCCACATTATCAAAAGATGTGTGTTATAAGACTGTCATTGAACAAACAGCACACAAAGCATCGTTTGCTATTGCAGAGACAAATCCAACCATTGGCGTGCTAGGGTAAGTACTAGAAGATAAATGTCAGGCATGATTACTTAAAATTAAAAAGAGATTGGTATATTGACATATTTTATGGCAAAGCAGTGCCATGCACTTAAACTATAATAATAAGCATATTCTATTAGAATTGCAAAAATTATGATTGACTCTGCCAATATTTATGGGCACACAATAAATACATACCAGTCTTAACCTGAAGCTCAAGAGAGCGATACTGCATATATCTAGATGATGCCCAAACTCATCCTCTAAAAACACAACATAGCGCAGTTTCGCTCTCATGATAGTCACTCATAAGGTTGAAAGCCATAAACTCCATCACGCATAGCAGGGACTAGCTACTATGACATCCCCACTGACATCATGCGCGCCCAACAGTGGGTGTACAGCATAGTATAAACATATGCTCTCACACATACAAATCCACACAGCCACACATACTTGCTAGCACTAAAGGAGAAGGCTAATCAAAAAGTAGTCCAAAATCTCATCACTCGAGAGAGGGATATTGCAACCCACATTAGTGATTTCAGGATGCACCTTTACTTATCTTCCGTATTTACGGAGCCCTTTGGTAGACATCCTTGCAGACAGATTCTAAGCTATGTAAAGCTCTTTAACATATAAAGATTATGCAACTCTTCTCATTAAGCTATGGCTTGCTATCGATTTGGAAATTGGTAGCATGGACAGTCAGCCAAACGCAATAATAGAAATCAAACGTTCACCTCAATATATGGTCCCTTCATTTGGAAGCTTAGTTAAAACTTAACCTACTCTTACTTAACATTGGAGTGCACCGACAAAGGTGGCATGCAAGTCACTATGCTTCAAAGATGGTACAATTGCCACCTTGAATAGTGCTGGCTGCAACAATGTGACTTCCTTAGATGGAGCCATCGTAACACACAGGCCTTAGGATGTGACTTGATTCATAGTAAAGAATTTGCAAATTTCAAGCTGGTTATTCAGTGACGGGAGAAATCAGGGCAAACTTGGGGAGTGGAGTTACGAATCATACAAATATATCAACAGCGATGTAGTACTAGAGAAAATACCAAGGACGGATGGATGTTCTGAAAGAAAACAAAAACGAGTCCTGCTAGACTGCAGTGCAATCCACTATCGCACAAGTAGGAATAGATGCGCATGCATGCACAACAATGGTATTGTTGCAAACTGAAATGCCGATCCTGGCTACAATGAAAGCACACAACTAGAAGTACAACAACTGAACTGCAACCATACAATAAACCCCAAATATAGAGGAGTGAAGGTGAGGAGGGAGAAGCTTCCCAGTGGCTTCTCACACAAGCAGAGCTTCAGCCCCTTCTATTTGGCCCACTGACAACGTGTGCCCAATCAAAATGCATCAAACACATGCACTAGTACTTATCCACAGCAATAAAAGAAGATTTGGAAGATATCTGTTTATCGGCACAATTTCATGCAATTTAGGAATAAAAGGCTGCCAAACTTAAAACCCCCCTTCCAACCGATTACTGTGCAACCACGCAATGGTAAGCGTCCATCAATTTTCAGACTATCCATCCTTAGATATGTCTATTCACTTAACATTTAATGACGACGATGGGACGAGAAAGAGAAAAGACAAGCCACGCGGAGGGATAAACCCCCCCAAACTCAAAAGTATATCTTTATTGCATGTAGATCTACCCCGTGAGCGCACCCATAGGGGAAAGATCAGAACTCTAATAAAACGTGAAGCTTAATGAGATGGGAAAACACAAGTATGGTATAACACGCTTATTGCTCCGCGTCCATCCAGAAGCCCGTGGAAAGCACAACGCGTGAGGCTGCAGATGCAAATGTCCAACACAAAACTTCCTGCTTTTAAAGAAATTAATGTTCTGACAGGCAAGAAAGGGAAAACGACTGCAAAGTCTAACATTACAATGAACCGCAGAGATAGACGAACCTCAAGCTGTCGATCAAGGAAGGAGAAGGCACAGAAGTAATTACAAATGGAAGTTCGGAGAAGTGAGATTCGATCTGAAAGAGCACGACAGAAAAGATTACGCATCGGCAAATGCAAAGCATAAAGGGGAAAACAAAGGCAGAAACATGAGATTCGATCTACGAAAGCATCACAGAAATACCACAGCCTCATAAGGCAAGAGGCCACCTGCACATTGCACATGCAGCAAAGCGTGCGTGGACACCGGGCACACTGGCGACCGGCTGGAGGCCCGGAGCGGTTTTCGACCGAACATCGACGATCGATGCTGATTTCCGGCCGTCAACGGAGGTGGCGGAGGGCACGATCGAGATACGTGTCATTCTTTGATTGGTTAAAATGGCGATGGGTTTCGTGATGCGCATGCATTTACAGGGCATAGTCAGTCTGTAGGGTGCAAAGGCCATCTGCGTGGAGGTAGTTAACAAAAAGCCTCCGTGGCTGCCGGCACACGCATCACACTTGCCCATTAATTACCGGTTGGTCCCAGTGGATTTGGTAATTTGACCGGTTACGTAGTGCTCCACTTATTACGATTATTAAGGTGTTTTGATCTGACGATCTATATCTTTGCTTCGCCAACCCCCACGGTTGACGGACTATGCAGAGCCTCATCAATACATGTTAAGGATACATAGTAAAACGGTGTAGAGGCCTGCCCTGTAACTACAAAAGTAAGTGACAACAAAATGTTTCAAGTGACAACAAAACTTTGAACACAGCACCATTAAACTCATAAAAACATCAAAGAGAATAGGGTTCCATGCCATGTGCAACTCTTCTTCAATTGTTGATGTCCTACTTCCATCTAGCAAGCCTCTCTTGACGGAGAGCATGGAAGAACTAGACATGTGGTTTAACAGACCAGACGGAGAGGATCTTAGCATTGATCATCTGCCTTGATGCCAAATGTAGAGGAAAACAATGTAAAGAAGACAACGAGCGCCATAAAGAAACTCCGCCTATGAATCCTTCGATAAAACCTGATGCATGCAGAACCCAATCAAATATTTTCACGTGGGCAAGCATAAAAATTTCAAAAATAAAATATTTTACATTTGGATCGTTCCTATACCCTTCCCACACAGGTCAAGCCAAAAACCTCGTAAAGTAACTACGTTGGCTTATTTTTAGCGTCTAGCCTCAACTCTTACGCTAGAATGCCAGGGTAGGTGCCCACAATGAGTTTTTTTGGCCTACCATAGGTGTAGGCCATAGTTGAGGGTTTGTGCCAAAACAAAAAACAATTTTTGGGCAGCCAACGCCCTTGCGCCACGTGCAGGACCCTGTTCTCAAACGTTTGCCTGCCGCAACACGTGGCAAAATTCGGCAGTGAATTCGTGTTTGCGCGACAGCCCCTCTTCGCCCGTTGCCATGCGAGAGTCTCGTTTTTTAGCGCCATGCACAGCGATGGGAGCGTAGCCAGTTTTGGTGACGACATCTAAAAAAGACCGTCCAGCGTTGAGGCTGGAACATATGCTGTGGATGTGCAGCACTGTCGACACTTTGTGTAGAAATGGCTCATGCACATGAGGAGCAGCTCTCTGGAGACTCTATAGACATTAGTAGCGGCCAATTCGAAAAGGTTTTCAGCTTTAGCGCTCTCCATTTCGATATTCGTGATTCAGTGTTTAAAACTCTCACTTCTCCATTTCGACTCTCTACAGACATGATGAGCATGGCAGAGCCAAAGCCTGGGTGTCTTAAGGAAGCAAGATCTCGTCTCCAACGTATGCTTTCCTGAGATCATCCTGCAGTTTTTGACGTTTTTCATGCGCTACTCTTTTATGTGAAAACGCAGAAGCCACCGAGGAGCACAAAGCTGACAGCGTCAAGATTGTCGAGCGAAATAAGAAAATGGTGGATTCCGGAGACGCAAGAGAGAAATCGACCAACGAAGGTGCTCTCTTTAATGATTTTGTTTCCTATCGTTTTAAGTCGTTGCCCTCGTGCTGGCGCGTTTGAAGTTGTACACAGGTTGTACCTAACAAGTTCTTCATATAAGTACTTGTGCTTATACGAGTACTTCTGCTCATGCTGCACTATTCGAAGTTCCTGAGCGTCTTTGTTTTAGACCGTTCATGTAAAGAAAATCGTGGAGTCTCTGTTGATCAACCACATGATGCAGCTTTGCGTGTTGTTTACACGCAAAAAAATAGACGTTGTTTACTTGAATACCGTCTATCCTGTTAGAGTATCAAGCTCCTACATCTTGTAGATTTCTTCGAGCAATAGAGCTATGTGGACCATCAAGGACCCTGTCTCATGCTTCCCAACTTAATTTATTCAGTTGCATCATCAGTAACGTGTGCAAGATTGTTTCCGTCGCTCATCCCTACGTTTTCCAGAACTGTCATGTTTCAAAATTCCATGATCCATCTCTACTTTGCTTATCATCTCATAATCATCGTTCGTTCCCTGTTTGCTTGGCTGTTATAGTGCAAGCCATTTGGTTCGGGTGAGGATAGCTTCACCATGTGATTCGCTTCTTATGGTTGCTAGTAGTGGGGCACTATCTTTACAGCTTTGTTCACCTCTTTCTCTAAAGCATAAATTTGTTTGGCATAGACGTTCTTGCGGTAGTGTGGTCAACGTTATGGTTTGGGTTAGAGCTAACGAGTTTTATGGATCAAGCTGTATACCGTTACCTACCACATTAAAACCGTATACTTAAGTGGCATTGTGCATGGGTTATTACGGAGGATGTGTGTGCTTTGGTAGAGAAGGGTTTTCTTTATATTCTGGTGCTTGCTTGTTAAAAACATTGACACCTACTCGAGCTTCAATGGTGAATTTGCCCCTTGTATTTTGCCCCTTGTATTGACGCCCACAAAAGATATAAGCTTGCTCAAGAATTCCCTTATCAAAAAAACGGTGAAGAAGACATTAAGGACTGCTTTTTACATAGCCGCGGGACAAGCATACGTTGAAGCTCTTTAAGTTTTTTTTTTGCTATAGAACTTGCACCCTATTAACTAATTGTCAACAACGTATTCTGGAAGCCCGCAAAGAGATACAGAAGAAAAGTTGTCTTTTGTGCCCGCAAAGAGATACAGAAGAAAGGTTGTCTTTTATGCATGCGATGCAGGATGGAGATGGAGATTCGACCACCATTTTCGAGGAGGACAATGAATCAGAAATCAGCAAATGAATAGTGTTAAATAATTTGTAGAAGAAAGCATGTTTTTTTTCCCATGGTCTTCTACAGAATTGAGTAGTACCTAGTTCAAATTCAGTACTTGACATATGGTCACTATTTCTGGTTATCCGCTGGCATGCAATATCAAAGTTCCTTTTTTAATCGGTGCCAATGAGCAAAGTAATTATACAAATGTTTTGTGGGGAATGAGAATTTTCTTCTTTTCAGATATTGTAATGCTATTTTTTCCCTCCATGCTCAGCAACACGTTAAATAAAAGTCATGAAAGAAATATTTAAGTGTTCTTATTCCCCCACATAGAGAAAAGAACAAATCATGACCTTTTTTTAAATTGGTAGAGATCTATGGGAAAAGAGAATGCTTTTAAAAAATAATGTTTACCCAAGACAATGCAGTTGTTAGTCCTTATGTCCTTATGTACACAGTAGAGAAGCATGTAAGAAATGATATGTTAGGGCCTCTTTAATTTTTTTAGGTGTTTGCATTTTCTCATTAACCACCATTTAAGGCAAGCTAAGATTACACAAGAACATATTATAATTAACTAAGACAAGTTCTACTTATGATATTGTTAATTTTTATATTTCAGCAAGCTCAATCTCACCACAAAAGATTAAGAAAAACACAAGACTTGTACAATTTGATATTACAAACAAATTAAACGATGAAGCACAAAAAAATCAAGCAATGGTCCTGGCAGAATCAAGTTTAGCCCACCCAAATAGCCTTCCAGTGTTGCCCATAAGTGCATTGTCAGAGTATATACCTTATCAATTTGCCTTCGAAGGGAAAATGCTAGCAAAATATGGCACCTTCAAAGCTAGGGACATTTCTTACCCCTTTTCATGTGGGTTGACTTGACTGATGAGCAATCCTGTGAAACAATCACTCTCCATGTACCGCGTGCATATGTATTGTAGCTAAAGCATGTCTTATAAGTGGATGACTTGTTCAGGGTAGAGGGACCAACCATTACAAAAAGAGGTGCAGGAGAGGGTGGTACTTCTTTTGTATCATTATGGGTTAATGCAACAACAATACTGAAGGGTGAGCATGGTGTCATATCTTTTGTCCCTGAGAAACCAATACGTTTATATGCACCATGTGCAGCAAAACCAAGTAGAAATAATAAGAGCTTCATTTGTAGCGTTGATGGACACTATAGCCTTCATCGTAGTTAAGGTAGACCTGGGTGGCGCTCCAACTAACCAGATCATTATTGTAGATGGTCCAAACGCCCAAGATCGTGCCACGATAAGGTCACACAAAATGAGATGAAAAGTTTGTGCTTTTTTTTTTTTTTTGCCTTACTAAGTGTAAAGCTTTGTAAAACAATTGACATTCGTGGCAAAGAGGAGACACACACTTTCCCGGCTAGTGCAAAAGTTTGTAGATGAAGGGATTGTCATGTACTTTGCAAAGAACATATCTTTTATGCGAGCCCGACGTGCACTAGGAGTTTTTGATTTCACAATCCTAGTGCCAAAGGGCAACCTTTGTATGATACTACACACAAGTTTCATAAGCCAAGTGTCTCAACTAGGCTATGGAAAAAAGGTACAGCAACATGGTTAAAGTTATATTGGGCCAAGAAAAAGTTTTGCTAATAACAACTTTTATGTTGAACAAGTGACTAGAGTCCTTCACTTCATCGGCCTAAATAGTCCACTTGTCAAGTTCTAGTGCAATAACTATGGAGGGCCCTAGTTTAGCAGAGATCCAAGCCATCCATTTTGTTACACAAATCATTTCATGTGTCCATCTTTGAAAGGTTGCATCGAGAACCGTGATGGTTCACAAGTCACCATACAAATTCGTGGCAACCATGTAGATGAAGTGTTAAATCTCTATTGTCCTTTCAGAGTTTCATAGCAGTAGTGTTGTTGCCACAAGAAAATGTTGTTTGAAAAGAGGCCATTCTAAAGAATTCACTGTGAACAGTGCCGATTTTGTTACCGGCTTTGCAACAATTGTTTGACATTGTGCTTGTGATTGTTACTATTGTACATAGAGCCGGGCCTCTACACTATTGTGCATACATTTTCGGAGAGAGGGCTACTACAAGAGTTGTTTGATATTTCCACTATACGTGCTTTCCATTGTACATAAAGCTAGTGTTTTTATGGGCTTCTAGACCTTACATTACTTAACAAAATACATCAAAAATGCATGCTATGGTTATTTACAAGAAAACACACGTTTGAAAGCATAGCAATGAAGCACACAACTACTTTAAAAGAAAACAAAAAAAACAAATGAAAATGGAGCCGATGCCTGGCCTTAACTCATACAACCTAGAATTGAGCATTGACTTCATAAAAGACAACCCTTTCAATACTGACACGTCCTCAAATTTTTATCAACATTCTATCCAACATATGAATACAAGGCATTGTTGGACATATTGCAAAGACTACATCTCAAACAACAAAGTTGTCACCGCAATAACTTGGAATCATGAGATTTCACAAAACCAAGAGAGGCCATCACAAAAGCTCTGCAAAACTTTGGTTGGATCTCTTCTTAATCGGGGCCCTCCACATCTACTGCAAATCTTGGCCAGGTTGTTTGCAAATGCAAAACCCTTCCATTGAACAAGGACAAACAGAACTATTGCAACCAAACAGCTCTGCAGAAATTACCGTCCAAGGTCAAAGAAAGAGGAAAGCCATGGACCTGCAAGCAGACTCAAGTATGAGTAAATTACAAAAAACATACTAAGCCAAAATTAAAGACACGCCAATCATTACATGTCGCTGTTGTGGATCCTTGACATTTAAAACAAAATTGAAACCTTTGACAACAGAGCATGAACAGTTTATGAAAAGCCAAAACGTATGGCCAGAATGCACAATATCAAGGACATAATCCTTATGCTTGCTTTGTCACGAGCGAATCGACAAAGGCATCAATCCCTAAATTTTCATCTCGAAAGATTGTCTTCCCTAAAAAAATAAGATACACATCCACTTTAAACAAAGTTGAGGAATTCTTGGTGTCCATAAGAATAGCATTCGCACAAATTAGAGAGCTAACATACGAAGGATGGCTTGGCCTTCATGGTAGTGTTGTTGACGTCTTCGCCAACACTGACAGGGCACAAAACATCTTGCCACGCTTAATTGACGACAGTGCAATAGTGACAACTGCAATAAAATGATGATCGCAATATAATCATAACTACACTAGCAGCATGGTGCACCCTACTACGACAATGTTTGTACTACATGAATTACTGGATAGCCCTTTGTACAAACACAAGCAGATAACAACATTGCTAACCACGATCTAGAGAGTGACATGTTGGTACATGGAATATATACAATCGAGCAAGTTGTAGATTTCGATGAAAAAACAATCGTTGTCACCCTATCAGAAGGGTTTACACCTCTCATCCTTTTCTACGATGAACATTGTATAGAATTGGCAAATCTGTACCTACTGTGTGAAATTGAGCCACACAACATAAAATTCAACCCAGCAGTTCCACATGAAATATAATGCTTACAATTGGAATGCTCGTGGCCTTTTGAACAACCATCTCTTGCACACTCAAACAATATCGCAAACACAGTACAAAGTTTAAACACCAGATCTTTTCGCTGCCATAAAGAAGATATCCTACATTCTCAAGCCATCATGGACGCAATGGTCTTGTGCCTTCAAGAAACCCACATTGACCCAACAAATGACGTTACATTACCTAGGTTTTACAACATCAAAATCATACACACATCTGACGTACTTCAAAAAGAACATCGAAACCATACATACATCCAAAGTTTGCATGCATGGATGTGAATGCGTACTTTAACATTTTAAATACAGCATCAAAAATACAACCCCCCAAAGAAGTAGCCATAATAAATGTGTACAAGTCTCCACAAACAAAAACAACCACCCTCATTCAAATATTGCAAAATCTATACAACAAGATACCAAACCATTTCAACACATACACTAGAGGAGACTTCAATATTCACTACTAATCTAATAACACAAATACATCAACCCTCCTATAATTCATGAAACAAAAAAATTTGATACAACTCATCACAATACCCACAACAATTCATGGGTCTGACCACATATGAACAAGGTCAACAACAAGCAATAAAACACATGGAACATTTTTCATATATTGGTCAGTATTTCATGACATAGGTAGGTGTATTAATTCTCTTCTTATTTTAATGGTTGGCCCCTTTAGGCCACACATCAGTAGCACATGGCACAATGGTATCAAGATGTTCATGGACTAGGTCTTAAATGCATCCACAACTGCAGATAGGTATCATAGACCTTTGTATCACCTTCGAAATTTAGCTCTCAACCTTTAGAATCATCTCCAGAGATACCTCCATATGAATTTGAAAAAGATAAGGTTTTGCAAATTGTTGTTAAATTGGTCTTCCAAAAATTGTTCTCTAGATCTTTGAACTTCCTTTTTTAGAAACTCAATGTCCTTTCAATTTTTGATTTTGATCTTCAAATTTTATTCAAACTTGTTCGATCTCAAACTTTACTAGCAATGTTTGAGTCCTCTTTGATTAGCTTTTGGTTTCCTTTTAATGAGCCTTTGTTCAAGCTAGATTGTGCCTTATTGATATGTATTATTTTTATATTTGCATATGATGGAGCTATAATCAACATCTATTCAAGCTAGATTGCCCTTATATTTGCATATGATGGATCTTTTATTGCCTTTGTTATGGATAGCTTTCTACCAGCATCATGTCATTGGACTACCTTGCATGAAAGGGAGAAAGAGTTTTTTCTTCATGGGGTCCTCAATTGTGGGTGCTCATTGCACAACCATGAGTAAAGCCTATTTCATTAATTTTGGACTTTTTGTGTTGTTTTTGGATGAAGCCCAAAAATCCTTCCCAAATGAAAACTTTACTTTGTGAAAATATCCTTCCCAAATCAAAATTTTACTTTCTAAAAATATTCTTCCCAAATCAAAAGTTCACTTTGTGGCACTATCATATTCACATAAAAATATTGTTTTTCCAATCTATACTTTTGCACCAACATGCAAGAATTTGAAATAATCCTATATTAGAAATTCTAGCTATATCTAAGTTATTTGTTAATTTAATTATTTTTAATATTTTTCCTTGACGTGATAAATTTATAAATCCATGAAAGGAGACTTAAATATTTTATAAAAATAACATTGTCACTCGCAATATGCACAAAATTTTTAAAACTTTTAATAAATAAAAAAAGACATGATGCTATAAGACCCAAGTTTTGTATTGAACCAAAGAGGTATAATAGCAATTATAGCTATTATTATATGATTACATTGAGAGACGTTGCTCTCAACTAGAGTATTTATATCCAAAATGATCTAGATTGAACATATGTTTACAATTTAAATTCTTGCTCTTAAAGAGCCTCAATTCGTGCCATCTGCATAATTTGACTCCCCATTGTCTTATTGCTCAATGTCACGACAGTCCCTTGCTAGGTGCCATGTGCATAATTTGACTCCCACTTGTCTTGCCAAGCCTTGCCCCTTGGGTGCAATGACTCCCCATTGTCTTATTGCTCAATGCGATAGTCCCTTGCCAGGTGCCATCTGCATTAACTCCCTATTGTCTTGCCAAGCCTTGACCCTTGGGTGACATCTAGTGCAAAATACAAGTGCCGTGTCTGCATTAACTCTTACAAGTTATCTTGCCAAGCCTTGCCCCTTGGGTGCATTGAGTCCCCATTGTCTTATTGCTCAATGTGATAGTCCCTTGCCAGGTGCCATCTGCATTAACTCCCTATTGTCTTGGCAAGCCTTGACCCTTGGGATGACTCTGATTATAATTGTCTTGGATTGGCTTCTTGCCTAGTACCCAAATAAAATCCTTCAATGGACTTCAATACAAAGCTTTAATCATGGCCATTCTTCATTTGCGCTGTCTCCTTCTACTTCCTCCATGGTGAGCATCCTTAAAAATTTGTGTATATGCAAAATAGTTTGCTGTGGTATTTTTATTTTTCCTTCTACCTCATATCCCATGCGCTTCTTTGATTTCTTTGCCCTTGAATGCCAAGACACTATGATTGTCTCTGTTGAAACTTGAGAGACCGCTTCATCATTTGGGACCCACTCCTTCATTATACAATTAGTATACAATGTGTTGTTATCCATATTCTCCTTCCTGCCCTTTGGCTCATACCATACCGCTGTAAATGTTATAGCTCTCCCTTGGTCATCTCTTTGCACATCAACTACTTTTGCAACCCAAAACTTCACATTCTCATATTCATCATCCGATGGCCGAACCACAACAAAACAATCGACCTCTATATCTACTTGTGGCATAAACTCTTTCTTCTTCGGTCCACAATATGGACGTGGGAGTAATGATACAAATTCATTTTCAAAGACTGGAGCTGGGTGCAAATCGTTATGAGCATTTGGCCAAAACATATTGCATTCTTTCTTCACTACTACACACGCATCCTATTGCGACGTTTACGTACCGACGATTAGCGCCCGCTTAGGGTTAATCGTCGGTATAAAAATCGGGTTTCGTAAATCGTCGCTATATAGCGACTTTTAAAAGTCGCTATATAGCGACACTGAGACAAAATATTATAGCGACGTTTTACAGAGAGGTTTTTTTTTTTTTTTAGGCCTTAAAAATTATTTTTTTCCAATGACAAAATTTTTAAAATTTTCATACATGTTTGAGCTCATAGAGAATTAAAAAATGAGAGCATGTACATCAAGCTTTTGAAGCTCATATATTCATGTCCAAGTTTGAGATGAGAAAATTCAAATAAGAGCATTTACATCAACTGTTTCATCTTGAGCCAAGACTAAGGCGCCAAGCAAGTCTATCTCCAACTCTATACCGAGTTGATCTCCTATATCATCATCGTACTCTAGTATCGTACGTTCACCTAAAAGTATTTGATCATCTTCTTCAATAAAGCTTAAGTGTGGTGATTGATCTTGATGATTGTTGTCTTCTTCGTTAATATCGTGATCTCCATCCTCCTCCCGTGCGATGTCATTATGCGCATCTTCCTCTTGCCTCATATGGTGATCTACATCTTCTTCGCTAGATTCATCAATTGGATCCGGCATTGGTAGTGGCATCTCCATATCCACATCTCGATCTTCAAAAATTTGCTTACTTCGTGGTGCAACTTGGATCACGTACCACCATCTTGGATCAAAACGATCCGGATGAAAAACCACCTATATTGAAGATGGGTGCCAAATGTCGTCAATTATATATATATCAATGGACTTTAAAAATGAAAGCTTCGACTAATTAAATCATTAGTAAGCACCTACTCACAGTGCTCGGGAAGAACAAAAGTATCACTTTCATCGGTCCAATGTTTTGTGGAGTCTATTGCAAAGAGACCGCTACTATCTTTTCTCACTGTCGCATGGGGACCCCGTTGTAAGTAGTTCTAAACCATTTTACATCAAGAATGAAAATAGTAAATCGTCTGAAATCAATTTCATAGATGTTGCGTATGGTTCCACAATAATCCAACTGTGAGGAGAGAAGATTGGTATCCGAAGCACTTGCTCGGCTATCTTGTGTGAAGTTAGCCATGACTCCACAATCATACGTGACTCTCTTTGAATCGATGCGTTCCACGCGAAAATGTCGTCCATATGACCATAATGCACTGTACTTTTTGTACTGTAAAAGAGCATCATTAAATCAATGAAGATGCACCTATTTTATAGCATATATTGCCACAAATAATTACTTAATTACGTCAAGAGATAAGAAACTTACATGCACCATACATCCAGATGATAACTCCCGCTCGCGCTCGTTTATTGTCTCTCCATCACGTTCGGCTTTACGTACAGCTAGTTGTAGCCAATCAAGTGACATGTGAGTAGGGAGAAGAGCCAGATCTCGTGGATATGGTTGTGATCGCCTGTACATTACTCTGAATCTCGTCCTTGCATTTATTCTTTCTGCTTTGGCCACTTCATATCTCTCAATCCACTTCTGCATCTCAGGGCTATTGAGGATACAAAACTTATTGAATTTCTCCATTTGCTCTTCGCTCATCTTTCTTTCAATCCCTTTTCCTTGGGGGACCTCGCCAATGATGCGATCATCATCCTTGTTGTGCCAAGCTTGCGGCATATCAGGATCCGTGGATGCAAGAAACTCTGTGATATATACTAATGACTCTTGCACAAGCCATCCCTCTGCCATGCTTGCTTCTGGTCTTGCTCTTTGTCTTACAAACCCCTTTAAAGTTTTCATAAACCGCTCGAGAAAAAACATCCATCGATTATGAACGGTACCTGCTATAGCCACCTCATCAACTATGTGCACAAGCAAGTGGACTTGAGTTGTCATAATGCTTGAGGGAAAGTGCTTCTCAAGCAAGCATACGGCTTCGATGGATTCCACTCTAGCCTTCTCGATGCTCGATATAGAGATCTCTTTTTGAGATATCCACCTATTTCACATGTCCATGCATATGTAAGATATTTGAGATATCCACCTATTTCACATGTCCATGAAGAAAATACATAATGCGAATTGATAGTAAGCATACCTCACAATACCACAGATCTTGAATATAGCATTTCTAACATCTTCTTGTAAGCACCCTTTTATTGTAATTGGAAGGATGAACTATCAAAGCAACAATGAAATCATGTCAACAATATAACATAATAATAATTACGCTAATGCATCACTATTATCGGTACACTAATTCTACTTAGAATACCTATAAGACCTTGTGCCAATCATGGGACTTGAGGCCACTAAGCTTATTGTCCTTTGAAAATGCTCCTTTCAAGCAACGCATGTACCCTGTCGGTGTTTGAAAAGAGGCAATGTTTGCCTTGATCGCTGCCTCCTCCCTCGTAGAGAGGATCCACGTTGCTTTCGGGAGGACAACTTTTCCTGAAGCATGCACTTGGGGCCACAAACGAGACATCCTATTCATAGCACGCAAGTCTTCTCGCACTCCTCTCGAGTCCTTGGAACCAACCAAGTGTGCCCAAATGGTAGCCCCCACATTCTTAAAGATATGCATGGGATCCAAGAGATGATTGATTTGTAACTGACCCCAATAAGGAAGCTCGTGAAAGATCGATAGCCTCTTCATACCAGGAGGAGGTTCCTCTCCATTCTCCCTCCAAGCTTGAATCCAATCACTTGCTTTCAAATATGATGGTGGTGGATCAAGCTGACCTCCACGTGCGAGATGGTCGAGCGGAAGGTATCGAGCATGACCTTCATAAACATTTTTCCTCATATGTTTGGAGTAGCGTGCAAGCGATTTCAGAGCGGGTCCACAAACAGGACAAGCATGGTACCCACTTGTAACAAGTCCTGCACGCGTGCATGAATATGTTAGTACAAGACATGCGTGCAAAAGAGAGTTAAAAAAGCATAATTCCCGCATTGTACATGTAAAGACATAACCACGTACCTGCGCACTCTCCATATCCTGGGTAGTCATGCATGGTCCACATCAAGATACCCCTGACCAAAATATCATTGGTATGCCTAGGAGCTCTGGAAATATCAAACACCTGCACTCCTCTCCATAATATCTGTAACTCCTCTATCAAAGGTGCCATGTACACGTCCATGTTTTTTGCCTTGTACTTTCCTGGCACAAGTAGTGCAAGCATGAGGTGTCCCTTTTTTATTGTTAGCCATGGTGGGATATTGTAATTCACCATGACTATGGGCCATGTCGACCAAGATGTCGAGCGTAACCCGAAAGGATTCACGCCGTCCATGGCTAGCCCAAGATGTAAGTTGCGTGGCTCCCTCGCAAAGTCCGGCCACTGATTATCTATGTGCTTCCAAGCTGCACAATCTGCGGCAATCCTCAATGTGTGATCAGTGGACCGATGAGATGCATGCCATGTCATCAACTCCGCTATGGATTTGCATCGAAACATGTGTTGTATTCTTGCAATGGGGAAAGTGTCTTAAGACCTTTACCGATATCCGCTCACCCCGCAAGTCATCTCTATATCATTGTTCCCCACACTTTGGACAACTAGCCAAATCTCCATGCTCACGACGAAAGAGAATACAATCATTACGACAAGCATGGATGGTATCATAATCCATACCCACCGTTGTTAGCATCTTTTTCGCTTCATCTCTTGATGTGGGCATGGTATTTGGTGCAGGAAACATCTTCTGGAGCAACCTATGACAAAGACACTATCCAAATGATGATTCTCAAAACAAACAATATCCAAATAATGAGTTAAATTAATGCAAGGGCTAACCTCATTAAGACCGAGACACTTGTATCCGACCACCCATACTGTACTTGTAGATTCAAGATTGAGAGACAAGCACGTAGTTTAGACATCCTAGCACCCTCGTACAATTGTGTTGATTGCAACTCTCGCATTTTCACCTCAGACTCTGACATCACGTGTACGTGGGATGTAGTGCCCCTAAAAATGGAATCCATCATGTCAACCATACCCTCGTCGTCATCCGGGAGACTATAGTCTTGTTGAAAGTGAGAAGGTATATGTGTACCCTCGTCACCCTCCTCATCCTAGCTTTGACTTACCGATGATCCATCAACATGTGCAACACCAACGGGGGGTACTGGTTCCGGCTCCTCCCCATACATCCGCAAGTGGCGCATGATAATACGACGTTGATGTCGTACTTCTCGCTTGCAATGAGTGCAATGACAATATAACCTCTCCGTAAGCCACTTCGTGCTTGCGGGCGTTGGCGCATCATCGGATGAGCTTCCACTCTGAGCTTCCACTCGTCCCTTCCATCTACACTTATAAAACCACAACATAAGCATGAAGAGGAGATATTGACAATTATGAGCATAGCATGTTTAATTTGAGCTTCTCTTGAGGCCATATAAAAAGAATGACGTCGCTATATAGTAAGGATTGAAACAAAAAATCCTATATGGTAAGGCTATATAGTAAGAGGAGATATTGACAATTATAAGCATAGCATGTTTGAGCTTCACAAGAGGCTACACAAAAAAATAAACAGTAAGCGTCGTTATATAGCGACGCTGTTTCGTCGCTATATAGCGACGTTTTTAATTTAAAGCGTCGCTATATAGCGACGCTTTAAATTAAAAACGTCGCTATATAGCGACGCTGTGGGTTAAAACCCGAAACGACGAAACGCGCGGCGTTTTGCATAAGCCATTCCTAATCTCTCAAGTAAGCAACCCAAAATCTCCTCCCACCTATTTTCGACGACCTCCCATCTATTCCAGGCAACCTCCCACTCTATTTCCCACTCCTCACCCTTCTCCTACCTCTTGTACTCCCTCTCTCTCCTTTTTCCCTCTTTGGTTTCTAGAAAGAAAGTTCTTCAAGAGGTGAGTTTGTTTCAACAATGTAGGTTGTTTGTTTGTTAGCTTTGGTTTTGTGAGTGTTTCTACTTGTATTGCTAAAGTTGTAAACTAGTTTTCATGCTTGATTTGAAAGGATTGAAACAAAAAACGAAATTTCAAGAAAGAAAGAAAGAAAGAAAACTCACCTCTTCTTCCTGTATTTCTTTCCTTCTCTTTCTCCTTGTCTCCTCAATCTTCTCTTTCCTTGTCTCCTTTCAAGAAGTTGCTTTTGTGATCTCCTCTTTCCACTAACATCTTATTTGAAAAAATGGGTTGTTTTCTCTCTTTTGTAGGGCCAGTCCACTACACCGAGCGGGACATACTCTCTCTTTTGTGGGGCCAGTCCACTACACCGAGCGGGACATACTTTTACAGGTAAGTGCTTCCTCTTCTTTCCATTTAATATTTTTGTTATTTGCATTGGCCTGCAGCTAGCGCCTTAAGCGCTAGCTGCAGTAATGGGCGTAGGAACCCTCTCTTCCCCTCTCTCTCTTTCCGTCTTCCCCCTTCTCTTTTTCTCATTTTTCCCCCTTCTCTTTTTTCCCTCTTCTCTTATTCTCTCTTTCCCCCTTCTCTCTTTCCCCCTCTCTCTTTTCCCTTCTCTCTTTCCTTTCCGCATGAGCTTATGCTTAAGTTTCCGCATGAGCTTATGCGGAAATAGAGAATGAGAGAAGCTTATGCTTCTCTCATTCTCTTTTTCCGCATAAGCTCTTTCTCTTTTTCCGCATGAGCATAAGCATGAGCTTATGCTTATGCTTATGCTTAAGCATAAGCGTGAGCATAAACTCATGCTTATGCTCATGCATGAGCATGAGCTTATGCTTAAGTTTCCGCATGAGCTTATGCGGAAATAGAGAATGAGAGAAGCTTATGCTTCTCTCATTCTCTTTTTCCGCATAAGCTCTTTCTCTTTTTCCGCATGAGCATAAGCATGAGCTTATGCTTATGCTTATGCTTAAGCATAAGCATGAGCTTATGCTTATGCTTATGCTTAAGCATAAGCATGAGCATAAACTCATGCTTATGCTCATGCATGAGCATGAGCTTATGCGTAAGTTTCCGCATAAGCTTATGCAGAAATAGAGAATGAGAGAAGCATATGCTTCTCTCATTCTCTTTTTCCGCATGAGCATAAGCTCCTTCTCTTTTTCCGCATGAGCATAAGCATGAGCTTATGCTTATGCTTATGCTTAAGCATAAGCATGAGCATAAACTCATGCTTACGCTCATGCATGAGCATGAGCTTATGCTTAAGTTTCCGCATGAGCTTATGCGGAAATAGAGAATGAGAGAAGCTTATGCTTCTCTCATTCTCTTTTTCCGCATAAGCTCTTTCTCTTTTTCCGCATGAGCATAAGCATGAGCTTATGCTTATGCTTATGCTTAAGCATAAGCATGAGCATAAACTCATGCTTATGCTCATGCATGAGCATGAGCTTATGCGTAAGTTTCCGCATAAGCTTATGCGGAAATAGAGAATGAAGAAGCATATGCTTCTCTCATTCTCTTTTTCCGCATGAGCATAAGCTCCTCTTTTTCCGCATGAGCATAAGCATGAGCTTATGCTTATGCTTATGCTTAAGCATAAGCATGAGCATAAACTCATGCTTATGCTCATGCGGAAAAAGAGAAAGAGCTTATGCGGAAAAAGAGAATGAGAGAAGCATAAGCTTCTCTCATTCTCTATTTCCGCATAAGCTTATGCGGAAACTTACGCATAAGCTCATGCTCATGCATGAGCATGAGCATGAGCTTATGCTTATGCTTATGCTTAAGCATAAGCATGAGCATAAACTCATGCTTATGCTCATGCGGAAAAAGAGAAGGAGCTTATGCTCATGCGGAAAAAGAGAATGAGAGAAGCATAAGCTTCTCCCTTTCTCTATTTACGCATAAGCTCATGCATAAGCATGAGCATAAACTCATGCTTATGCTCATGCATGAGCATGAGCATAAGCATGCTTATGCTCATGCTCATGCGGAAAAAGAGAATGAGAGAAGCATAAGCTTCTCTCATTCTCTATTTCCGCATAAGCTTATGCGGAAACTTACGCATAAGCTCATGCTCATGCATGAGCATAAGCATGAGTTTATGCTCATGCTTATGCATGAGCTTATGCGTAAATAGAGAAAGGGAGAAGCTTATGCTTCTCTCAGTCTCTTTTTCCGCATGAGCATAAGCTCCTTCTCTTTTTCTGCATGAGCATAAGCTCCTTCTCTTTTTTCGCATGATCATAAGCTCATGCTCATTCTCTTTTTCCGCATGAGCATAAGCTCCTTCTCTTTTTCCGCATAAGCTTCTCTCATTCTCTTTTTCCGCATGAGCATAAGCATAAGCATAAACACATGCTTATGCTCATGCATGAGCATGAGCTTATGCGTAAGTTTCCGCATGAGCTTATGCGGAAATAGAGAATGAGAGAAGCTTATGCTTCTCTCATTCTCTTTTTCCGCATAAGCTCTTTCTCTTTTTCCGCATGAGCATAAGCTCCTTCTCTTTTTCCGCATGAGCGTAAGCATGAGCTTATGCTTATGGTTATGCTTAAGCATAAGCATAAGCATAAGCTCTTTCTCTTTCTCTTTTGCGTGAGCATATGCGGAAACATGAGCATAAGCTCATGCTCACCCATGAGCACAAGCATAAGCTCATGCGGAAAAAGAGAAGGAGCTTATGCAGAAATAGAGAATGAGTTTCCGCATAAGCTTCTCTTCTTCTCTTTTTTTGCATAAGCTCCTTCTCTTTTTCCGCTTATGCTCATGCATGAGCATGAGCTTATGCGTAAGTTTCCGCATGAGCTTATGCGGAAATAGAGAATGAGAGAAACTTATGCTTCTCTCATTCTCTTTTTTCACATAAGCTCCTTCTCTTTTTCCGCATGGGCATAAGCTCATGCGGAAAAAGAGAAGGAGCTTGTGCGGAAATAGAGAATGAGTTTTCGCATAAGCTTCTCTCCTTCTCTTTTTCTGCATAAGCTCCTTCTCTTTTTCCGCATGAGCATAAGCATGCGGAAACTCATTCTCTATTTTAAGCATAAGCTCCTTCTCTATTTCCGATGCCTATGCTTAAGCATAAGCTCATGCTTATGCTCATGCATGTGCATGAGCTTATGCTTAAGTTTCCGCATAAGCTCATGCTTATGCGTGAGCTTATGCGGAAATAGAGAATGAGAGAAGCATAAGCTCATTCTCTATTTCTGCATAAGCTCATTCTCCTTTTCCCACTCTATTTCCCCCTTCTCTCATTTCCCCCTTCTCTCCTTCTCTATTTTCCCTCATCTCTTTCCCCTTCTCTATTTCCCCCTTCTCTCATTCTCTATTTCCTCATTCTCATTCTTTTCTTTCCTTTACATCTTCTTTCCCTCTTATCTTTCCCTCTTCTTTCCCTCTTTCCTTTCCCTCTTCTTTCATTTCCCTCTTCTTTCTTCTTGCCTATGCCTATGCCTATGAGAATGCTCATGTTTGTTTTTTGTTTTCTGTTTTCGTGTTTGTGTCTATGTTAGACATGGGATCACGTCGCTCATCCGACGAGTATGGACAGCCTCGCAGGAGGAGAGCTCACGATCTATATGCTCCAGAGGACTTTGATTCCTCTCAGGCGACTACCCCGAGGAGTACCCCTGGTCCGACTCCTCTCGGTCCTAGCACTGTGACTACCCCTGGTCCGACCCCTCTTCCACGTAGCACTGCGACTACCCCTCAGGGGACTCCTTTGCTAGCCGCGCATGGCTTTGTTGGGACTCCCGACGAGTTTGTAGCGCAGATGAGCGATGAGGAGGCAACGAGATTCTTCTCTCTGCTCTCTCAGAGGACCTCCGCAATTCCTTCCCCTACACCGACGGGTGGACGTACTGCACAGCCATCCCCTCGCGCCCCTTCGACCGCGGGATCATCACCTGCGCATGCCTCCCGCAAGGGAAGGAAGAGTAGGATGGGCGGCTCATGTTGTGCTGACTCAGGAGATGTAGACGAGTAAGCACACTCACGCTCCTTTAGGTCTCCACTTGGTCCGGAGACACAGTATCAGTCAGGTCCCTTTCCCTCTCCTACTCCCACAGCTACTCCTCGATGCAAAGTATTGTGCCCATCGGATATGCTTTGCATTGTCGATCAACCATAAAACACCGTTTTCGCCTTAGTGTCATGCATAACCATGAAAAAACAGGGTCCTAGGTGTGTTATTCAAACAAGAACTTATCGGATGGGGGCCCCACTTTGCACGCAAGTCCGTTTCAACTACGTTGAGGTGCATGCAAAGTATTGTCACCATTGGATATGCTTTGCATGGTCGATCACGCCTTATACACCATTTTTTCTCTGGTGATATGCACATCCGCAAAAAAACATGCCCTTAGGTGTGTTATCTGACCAAGTACTTATCGGATGGGTGTGCCTCTTTGAGAACATTCCAATACCACCTAGGTTGAGGCGTACAAAAAGTGTTGTGCCCATCGGATATCCTTTGCACGGTCGATCAAGCATTAAATACTATTTTTGCTCGTGTCATGCACATCCGTAAAAAAACACGCTGCTAGGTATGTTATCCGATCAAGCACTTATGGGATGGGCGTGCCACTTTGCATGTAAGGCAATTCCACCTAGTTGAAGGTGTGTGCAAAGTATTGTGCCCATCGGATATGCTTTGCATTGTCGATCAACCATAAAACACCGTTTTCGCCTTAGTGTCATGCATAACCATGAAAAAACACGGTCCTAGGTGTGTTATTCAAACAAGAACTTATCGGATGGGGGCCCCACTTTGCACGCAAGTCCGTTTCAACTACATTGAGGTGCATGCAAAGTATTGTCACCATTGGATATGCTTTGCATGGTCGATTACGCCTTATACACCATTTTTTCTCTGGTGATATGCACATCCGCAAAAAAACATGCCCTTAGGTGTGTTATCTGACCAAGTACTTATCGGATGGGTGTGCCTCTTTGAGAACATTCCAATACCACCTAGGTTGAGGCGTACCAAAAGTGTTGTGCCCATCGGATATCCTTTGCATGGTCGATTGAGCATTAAATACTATTTTTGCTCTAGTGTCATGCACATCCGGAAAAAAACACGCTGCTAGGTATGTTATCCGATCAAGCACTTATGGGATGGGAGTGCCACTTTGCATGTAAGTCAACTCCACCTAGTTGAAGGTGTGTGCAAAGTATTGTGCCCATCGGATATGCTTTGCATTGTCGATCAAGCATAAAACACCGTTTTTGCCTTAGTGTCATGCACAACCATGAAAAAACACGGTCCTAAGTGTGTTAATCAAACAAGTACTTATCCAATGGGGGCTCCACTTTGCACGCAAGTCCGTTTCAACTAGGTTGAGATGCATGCAAATAAATGTCACCATCGGATATGCTCTACATGGTCGATTACGCATTATACAACGTTTTTCCCGTAGTGATATGCACATCCGCAAAAAAGCATGCCCTTAGGTATGTTATCTGAGCAAGTACTTATCGGATGGGTGTGCATCTTTGAGAACATTTCAATACCACCTAGGTTAAGGTGTAGGAAAAGTATTGTGCCCATCGGATATGCTTTGCATGGTCGATCGAGCATTAAATACCATTTTTGCCTTAGTGTCATGCACATCCGTAAACAAACATGCTGCTAGGTGTGTTATCCGATGAAGTACTTATGCGATGGGAATGCCACTTGGCATGTAAGTAAATTCCACCTATTTGAAGGTGTGTGCAAAGTATTGTGCCCATCGGATATGCTTTGCATTGTCGATCAAGCATAAAACACCGTTTTTGCCTTTGTGTCATGCACAACCATATAAAAACACGGCCGTAGGTGTGTTATTCAAATAAGTACTTATCGGATGGGGGCTCCACTTTGCACGCAAGTCCGTTTCAACTACGTTGAGGTGCATGCAAAGTATTGTCACCATCAGATATGCTTTGCATGGTCGATCACACATTATACACCATTTTTTCTTGAGTGATATGAACATCCCCAAAAAAACACGCCCTTAGGTGTGTTATCTGACCAAGTACTTATCGGATGGGTGTGCCTTTTTAAGAACATTCCAATACCACCTAAGTTGAGGTGTACAAAAATCATTGTGCCCATTGGATATCCTTTGCATGATTGATCGAGCAATAAATACTATTTCTGCTCTAGTGTCATGCACATCCGTAAAAAAACACACTGCTAGGTATGTTATCCGATCAAGCACTTATGGGATGGGAGTGCCACTTTGCAGGTAAGTCAATTCCACGTAGTTGAAGGTGTGTGCAAAGTATTGTGCCCATCGGATATGCTTTGCATTGTCGATCAAGCATAAAACACCATTTTTGCCTTAGTGTCATGCACAACCATGAAAAAACACAGTCCTAAGTGTGTTAATAAAACAAGTACTTATCGGATGGGGGCTCCACTTTGCACGCAAGTCTATTTCAACTACGTTGAGGTGCCCGCAAAGTATTGTCACCATCGGATATGATTTGCATGGTCGATCATGCATTATACACCGTTTTTTCCCTAGTGATATGCACATCCGCAAAAAAACACGCCCTTAGGTGTGTTATCTGACCAAGTACTTATCGGATGGGTGTACCTCTTTGAGAAAATTTCAATACCACCTAGGTTGCGGTGTAGGAAAAGTATTGTGCCCATCGAATATCCTTTGCATGGTCGATGGAGCATTAAATACTATTTCTGCTCTAGTGTCATGCACATCCGTAAAAAAAACACGCTGCTAGGTATGTTATCCGATCAAGCACTTATGGGATGGGAGTGCCACTTTGCATGTAAGTCAATTCTATTTAGTTGAAGGCGTGTGCAAAGTATTGTGCCCATCGGATATGCTTTGCATTGTCGATCAAGCATAAAACATCGTTTTTGCCTTAGTGTCATGCACAACCATGAAAAAACACGGTCCTAAGTGTGTTAATCAAATAAGTACTTATCCGATGGGGGGTCCAGTTTGTACGCAAGTCCGTTTCAACTACGTTGAGATGCGTGCAAAGTATTGTCACCATCGGATATGCTCTACATGGTCGATTACGCATTATACAACGTTTTTCACTTAGTGATATGCACATCCGCAAAAAAACACGCCCTTAGGTATGTTATCTGACCAAGTACTTATCGGATGGGTGTGCCTCTCTAAGAACATTTCAATACCACCTAGGTTAAGGCATAGGAAAAGTATTGTGCCCATCGGATATGCTTTGCATGGTCGATCGAACATTAAATACCATTTTTGCCTTAGTGTCATGCCTCTGTCATGCACATCCGTAAAAAAGCACGCTGCTAGGTGTGTTATCCGATCAAGTACTTATGCAATGGGAATGCCACTTTGCATGTAAGTCAAATCCACCTAGTTGAAGGTGTGTGCAAGGTGTTGTGCCCATCGGATATGCTTTGCATTGTCGATCAAGCATAAAACACCGTTTTTGCCTTAGTGTCATGCACAACCATATAGAAACACGGCCGTAGGTGTGTTATTCAATCAAGTACTTATCGGATGGGGGCTCCACTTTGCACGCAAGTCTCTTTCAACTATGTTGAGGTGTGTGCAAAGTATTGTCACCATCGGATATGATTTGCATGGTCGATCACACATTATACACCGTTTTTTCCCTAGTGGTATGCACATCCGCAAAAAAACACGCCCTTAGGTGTGTTATCCGACCAAGTACTTATCGGATGGGTGTGCCTCTTTGAGAACATTTCAATACCACCTAGGTTGTGGTATAGGAAAAGTATTATGCCCATCGGATATCCTTTGCATGGTCGATCGAGCATTAAATACTATTTTTGCTCGTGTCATGCACATCCGTAAAAAAACACGCTGCTAGGTATGTTATCCGATCAAGCACTTATGGGATGGGTGTGCCACTTTGCATGTAAGTCAATTCCACCTAGTTGAAGGTGTGTGCAAAGTATTGTGCCCATCCGATATGCTTTGCATTGTCGATCAATCATAAAACACCGTTTTTGCCTTAGTGTCATGCACAACCATGAAAAAACACGGTCCTAAGTGTGTTAATCAAACAAGTACTTATCGGATGGGGGCTCCACTTTGCAAGCAAGTCTGTTTCAACTACATTGAGATGCATGCAAAGTATTGTCACCATCGGATATGCTCTGCATGGTCGATTACGCATTATACAACGTTTTTCCCGTAGTGATATGCACATCTACAAAAAAATATGCCCTTAGGTATGTTATTTGACCAAGTACTTATCGGATGGGTGTGCCTCTTTGAGAACATTTTAATACCACCTAGGTTAAGGTATAGGAAAAGTATTGTGCCCATCGAATATGCTTTGCATGGTCGATCAAGCATTAAATACCTTTTTGCCTTAGTGTCATGCACATCCGTAAAAAAACACGCTGCTAGGTATGTTATCCAATCAAGCACTTATGTGATGGGAATGCCACTTTGCATGTAAGTCAATTCCACCTAGTTGAAGGTGTGTGCAAAGTATTGTGCCCATCGGATATGCTTTGCATTGTCGATCAAGCATAAAACATCGTTTTTGCCTTAGTGTCATGCACAACCATATAAAAACACGGTCCTAGGTGTGTTATTCAAACAAGTACATATCAGATGGGGGCTCCACTTTGCACACAAGTCCTTTTCAACTACTTTGAGGTGCTTGCAAAGCATTGTCACCATCAGATATGCTTTGCATGGTCGATCACGCATTATACACCATTTTTTCTCTAGTGATATGCACATCCGCAAAGAAACACGCCCTTAGGTGTGTTATCCGACCAAGTACTTATCGGATGGGTGTGCCTCTTTGAGAACATTTCAATACCACCTAGGTTGAGGCATACACAAAGTGTTGTGCCCATCGGATATCCTTCGCATGGTCGATCGAGCATTAAATACTATTTTTGATCTAGTGTCATGCACATCCGTAAAAAAACACGCTGCTAGGTATGTTATCCGATCAAGCACTTATGGGATGCGTGTGCCATTTTGCATGTAAGTCAATTCCACCTATTTGATGGCGTGTGCAAAGTATTATGCCCATGGGATATGCTTTGCATTGTCGATCAAGCATAAAACACCGTTTTTGCCTTAGTGTCATGCACAACCATGAAAAAACATGGTCCTAAGTGTATTAATCAAACAAGTACTTATCAGATGGAGGCTCCAATTTGCACGCAAGTCCGTTTCAACTAGGTTGAGATGCGTGCAAAGTATTGTCACCATCGGATATGCTCTGCATGGTCGATTACGCATTATACAACATTTTTCACTTAGTGATATGCGCATACGCAAAAAAACACGCCCTTAGGTATGTTATCTGACCAAGTACTTATCGGATGGGTGTGCCTCTTTAAGAACATTTCAATACCACCTAGGTTCAGGCGTAGGAAAAGTATTGTGCCCATCGGATATGCTTTGCATGGTCAATCGAGCATTAAATACCATTTTTGCCTTAGTGTCATGCACATCCATAAAAAAGCACGCTGCTAGGTGTGTTATATGATCAAGTACTTATGCGATGGGAAGGCCACTTTGCATGTAAGTCAATTCCACCTAGTTGAAGGTGTGTGCAAGGTATTGTGCCCATCGGATATGATTTGCATTGTCGGTCAAGCATAAAACACCGTTTTTTCCTTAGTGTCATGCACAACCATATAAAAACACGAACGTAGGTGTGTTATTCAATCAAGTACTTATCGGATGGGGGCTCCACTTTGCACGCAAGTCTGTTTCAACTGCTTTGAGGTGCATGCAAATTATTGTCACCATCGGATATGCTTTGCATGGTCGATCATGCATTATACACCATTTTTTCCCTAGTGATATGGACATCCGCAAAAAAACACGCCATTAGGTGTGTTATCTGACCAAGTACTTATCGGATGGGTGTGCCTCATTGAGAACATTTCAATACCACCTAGGTTGAGGCATACAAAAAGTGTTGTGCCCATCGGATATCCTTTGCATGGTCGATCGAGCATTAAATACCATTTTTGCCTTAGTGCCATGCACATCCGTAAAAAAACACGCTGCTAGGTGTGTTATCCGATGAAGTACTTATGCGATGGGAATGCTGCTTTGCATGTACCTCAATTCCACTTAGTTGAAGGTGTGTGCAAAGTATTGTGCCCATCGGATATGCTTTGCATTGTCGATCAAGCATAAACCATCGTTTTTGCTTTTGTGTCATGCACAACTATATAAAAACACGGCCATAGGTGTGTTATTCAAATAAGTACTTATCGGATGGGGGCTCCACTTTACACGCCAGTCTGTTTCAACTACATTGAGGTGCGTGCAAAGTATTGTCACCATCGGATATGCTTTGCATGGTCGATCACGCATTATACACCATTTTTTCCCTAGTGATATGGACATCCGCAAAAAAACACGCCATTAGGTGTGTTATCTGACCAAGTACTTATCGGATGGGTGTGCCTCATTGAGAACATTTCAATACCACCTAGGCTGAGGCGTACGAAAAGTGTTGTGCCCATCGGATATCCTTTGCATGGTCGATCAAGCATTAAATACTATTTTTGCTCTAGTGTCATGCACATCCATTAAAAAGCACGCTGCTAGGTATGCTATCCGATCAAGCACTTATGGGATGGGCATGCCACTTTGCATGTAAGTCAATTCCACCTAGTTGAAGGTGTGTGCAAAGTATTGTGCCCTTCGGATATGCTTTGCATTGTCGATCAAGCATAAAACACCGTTTTTGCCTTAGCGTCATGCACAACCATGAAAAAACACGGTCCTAGGTGTGTTTTTCAAACAAGTACTTATTGGATGGGTGCTCCACTTTGCATGCAAGTCTGTTTCAACTACTTTGAGGTGCGTGCAAAGTATTGTCACCATCGGATATGCTTTGCATGGTCGATCACACATTATACACCATTTTTTGCCGAGTGATATGCACATCCGTAAAAAAACACGCCCTTAGGTGTGTTATCTGACCAAGTACTTATCGGATGGGTGTGCCTCTTTGAGAACATTCCAATACCACCTAGGTTGAGGCATACCAAAAGTGTTTTGCCCATCGGATATCCTTTGCATGATCGATCGAGCAATAAATACTATTTTTGCTCTAGTGTCATGCACATCCGTAAAAAAACATGCTGCTAGGTATGTTATCCGATCAAGCACTTATGGGATGGGCATGCAACTTTGCATGTAAGTCAATTCCACCTAGTTGAAGGTGTTGCAAAGTATTATGCCCATCGGATATGCTTTGCATTGTCGATCAAGCATAAAACACCGTTTTTGCCTTAGTGTTATGCACAACCATGACAAAACACGGTCCTAGGTGTGTTATTCAAACAAGTACTTATCGGATGGGGGCTCCACTTTGCATGCAGGTCCGTTTCAACTACTTTGAGGTGTGTGCAAAGTATTGTCACCATCAGATATGCTTTGCATGGTCGATCACACATTATACACCATTTTTTCCCGAGTGATATGCACATCCGCAAAAAAACACGCCCTTAGGTGTGTTATCTGACCAAGTACTTATCGGATGGGTGTGCCTCTTTGAGAACATTCCAATACCACCTAGGTTGAGGTGTACCAAAAGTGTTGTGCCCATCGGATATCCTTTGCATGATCGATCGAGCAATAAATACCATTTTAGCTCTAGTGTCATGCACATCCGTAAAAAAAACACGCTGCTAGGTATGTTATCCGATCAAGCACTTATGGGATGGGAGTGCCACTTTTCATGTAAGTCAATTCCACCTAGTTGAAGGTGTGTGCAAAGTATTGTGCCCATCGGATATGCTTTGCATTGTCGATCAAGCATAAAACACCGTTTTTTTCTTAGTGTCATGCACAACCATGAAAAAACACGGTCCTAAGTGTGTTAATTAAACAAGTACTTATCGGATGGGGGCTCCACTTTGCACGCAAGTCCGTTTCAACTATGTTGAGGTGCGCACAAAGTATTGTAAACATCGGATATGATTTGCATGGTCGATCACGCATTATACACCATTTTTTCCCTAGTGATATGCACATCCGCAAAAAAACACGCCCTTAGGTGTGTTATTTGACCAAGTACTTATCGGATGGGTGTGCCTCTTTGAGAACATTTCAATACCACCTAGATTGGGGTGTAGGAAAAGTGTTGTGCCCATCGGATATCCTTTGCATGGTCGATCTAGCATTAAATACTATTTTTGCTCTAGTGTCATGCACATCCGTAAAAAAAACACGCTGCTAGGTATGTTATCCGATCAAGCACTTATGGGATGGGTGTGCCACTTTGCATGTAATTCAATTCTACCTAGTTGAGGGTGTGTGCAAAGTATTGTGCCCATCGGATATGCTTTGCATTGTCGATCAAGCATAAAACACCATTTTTGCCTTAGTGTGATGCAGAACCATGAAAAAACACGACCGTAGGCATGTTATTCAAATAAGTACTTATCGGATGGGGGCTCCACTTTGCACGCAAGTCTGTTTGAATGATGTTGAGGTGTGTGCAAAGTATTGTCACCATCGGATTTGCTTTGCATGGTCGATCACGCATTATACACCATTTTTTCCCCAGTGATATGGAGATCCGCAAAAAAACACGCCCTTAGGTGTGTTATCTGACCAAGTACTTATCGGATGGGTATGCCTCTTTGAGAACATTTCAATACAACCTAGGTTGAGGTGTATGAAAAGTGTTGTGCCCATCGGATATCCTTTGCATGGTTGATCGAGCATTAAATACTATTTTTGCTCTAGTGTCATGCACATCCGTAAAAAAACATGTTGCTAGGTATGTTATCCGATCAAGCACTTATGGGATGGGCGTGCCACTTTGCATGTAAGTCAATTCCACCTAGTTGAAGGTGTGTGCAAAGTATTGTGCCCATCGGATATGCTTTGCATTGTCGAACAAGCATAAAACACTGTTTTGGCCTTAGTGTCGTGCACAACTGTCAAAAAACGCGGTCCTAGATGTGTTATTCGACTAAGTACTTATGGGATGGGCATGCCACTTTGCATGTAAGTCAATAATACCTAGGTTGAGATGTGTGCAAAGTATTGTGATGATCGCATATGCGTTGCATTGTCGATTAAGCATAAATCAGCGTTTTTGCCTTAGTGTCATGGACAACAACCACTAAAAAACATGGTCCTAGGTGTGATATTCTAAAAAGTACTTGTCAAATGGGGGAGCCACTTTGCAAGAAAGTTAATTTCAACTAGGTTGATGTGCGTGCATAGTATTGTGTCTATCGGTTATGCTTTACATGGGGGATCACACATTATACACCATTTTCCCCCTAGTGTTATGCACATCTGTCAAAGAACATGCTCTTAATAGGTATATTATCATACCAAGTACTTATTGAATGGGCGTTCCACTTTGCATGGAATACCATACCACCGCTTTTGAGGCACGTGCAAAGTATTGTGCCCATCGGATATGCTTTATATGGTAGATTGAGTATTAAATACTGTTTTTGGCCTTGGTGTCATGTACAACCGTCAAAAAACATGATCGTAGGTGTATTTTTCAAACAAGTACTTATCGGATGGGGATGCCACTTTGCACACAAGTCAATACTTCCTAGGTTGAGGAACGTGCAAAGTCTTGTGTCCATTGGATATGCTTTGCATAGTCGATCTCACATTATACACCATTTTGTTCCTAGTGTTTTGCACAATCGTCATAAAATACATTTGGAGGTGTGTTATCCGAACAAGTACTTATGGGATGGGTGCACCACTTTGTATGCAAGTCAATACGACCTAGCTTGAGGTGTGTACAAAGTTTTGTGCCCATCGGAGAAATGTAGATGCGATAATATTAGAAAATTCTTGGTATGTGTATATGTGTGTGTGTGTGGCAAACAATTTTGATACAACAAAGTAAACACCTAGTGCACAAATTATGCACTTCATACCTTGAGTAAATAAACTTGTTGATGAGGATAAATATGCCCTTGAATAAAAGCACAGTTGTTGTATGACCACAATAGGATCGCTTTGACACCTGTGATTTTGCCCACATGTAAGTTTGCAAATAGTATAAAAAATCATATAATAATATATTAATAGTTTGCAAATGTATATAGCAAGTGAGTAATGGGAAGTGGAAGTGGGAGTGAGGAGGGAGGAGTGGAATGGGAGAGGGAAGTAATAGGGGTGTATGATAATAAGTATAAAAAATAGTATAATAATATATTAATAGTTTTCAAATGGCAAGTGAGTAATGGGAAGTGGAAGTGAGAGTGGGGAGGGAAGAATGGAATGGGAGAGGGGAAGGTAATAGGGGAGTAGGATAATAAGGGAGTGAAATGAGTGAGGGGAGTTAATAGGGGATGAAAAAGAGGAGGGTGAGATGGGGAAATATGGGATTTTGGGAAATGGGAGGAGTATGGGACGTGGTGGAAATGTGGGATGGGAGTGGTGGCAATGGGGGAGGAAGAAGAAATGGATGGGGGGAGGGCTAATGAGAGATTGGGATGAGGGATGGGGGTCCAATGGGAGAGGGGGAGTAATGGGAGCCAATGGGAGAGGGGATAAATGAAAAGCCAATAGGAGAGAGGGGAGGAATGGAAAGCCAATAGGAGAGGAGGAGGAAAACCTAATTTTTCTTATATATAGTTTTCCTTCTTCATTCATTCTCTCCTCATTTCATTCATTGAAGCAAGAAAGCAAGGACGATCAAGAAAGCAAGGAAGGAAGAGCAAGAA